>NW_012121932.1:2945604-2975316 GCF_000951035.1 Colobus angolensis palliatus | reverse complement strand
GGAGAGGAGAGGAGAGGAGAGGAAAAGGAAAGGAAAGGAAAGGAAAGGAAAGGAAAGGAAAGGAAAGGAAAGGAAAGGAAAGGAAAGGAAAGGAAAGTTGTTTCCCCTTCATACCCTAATACCCCTTTCCCAAAAGTATGGATTTCTTCACTAAATATGTTAGTAGCAGAATGGTCTTGTGGCAGTTGACCCAGGAGTCCAGGTAGAGCAGTGGGGAAAGAAAAGACAAGGCCAGCCAAGAGGCCAAGCTCCTCCAAAGCTTGACTTGAGATATTAAATTCATTGAAAAAGTTACTCAACATCCACGGTGTTCTGGTGGTGCCTCACTTAGTCCTGGACAATGAATCACAGCCCGAGCTTCATCACTGAATTGGTGACACTGCCGAGGGCCAACTCACCAGCCTTCAAAAACGACAGTGCTGATGACAGCAAAGGCGATGAGGACACACATGAGCATCTGCCCTCGAGATGCTGAAAGAGCCAGGAAAGAACTTGGGGGAAAGAAGAACAAATCACTCTTCTGATATTGATTATCCTATAAACTTTATACCAGGACCTATGCTGTCATCCTCCTTTCCTAATCATGTTTAATATCTGATTTATAAGAAACTAAATGTGTACCTAAAAGTAGCTTTCTAAATATTGCTGGGCCACATTAAACTGTGACTAATTTTCTTCCTTCCTGGCCTACCACATTTTAGAAATATGACAGCATATTTGGGTTGAGAGTCCCTAAGGACCTCAAGAGAGTCCATCTCTTTGTCCTTTCTGACTAGGAAGATCCGGTCATCATGCCACAAGCCTTGGTGTCTCATTTTTAACACAGCAATAATTATTTATTAGTGGAATATATGCTTATTATATCCAGAAATTAAAGTTGTTAGGGGACATTTGTGCATCCAGGTCCCTGTGGCTGGGTGATCACATCTGTTAGAAATAAATCACTTTAAGAAAATTATATTAGTCTCACAGACAGTCAAGAATGGAGCAAAGGGAGGGAAGTGTGAATAGGGTGAGGAAGCTTGATTTTAAATCTTGTGAAATAGAGTGTGGTCAATATGTTGTCAGCACATTACAGTGTGCAGACATCAACTCCATTTTTCCCCTCTTTTAACCCCAGGTGGCCAATTAACAGTATATGCTATTTATTCATTACAAAATAGGCAGGACAAATTGAATGGTTAGAATGGCTAATAAGTATTCTTACCAAGGAGTAAAACAAAAAATGATACATAAGGAGAGACCCCCAAAAAATCTTTAGAGATTTCCAGAAAAAAAAGTCTTGAGGAATTTTCCTCTTAAATATATCTAGAATTTCTACTGACATGAGGAAATTAAAATGGTAAGATTCTCTTTGAATAAATTTTCTTCCTAAAATATGTTCTCTTCAATTCCCTCATTTTTATTTCCTTAGAGTTTCTTTCCTTCCTAAAGCAGAAAGACAGTTATAAATTACTTCTAGCAATTATAAGTATCATTAGGGTGTTTTGATGCTGCATTTTTACAACAAGCACTGTGCTTGCCTTCCTTATTTGTCTCTCAGTTCAACTCCAAGTCGCAACACAGGAAATGAAAACCTTGTCAATTGACTTAATCTTGTGAATACTCACTTTTGCAAATATGAAAGAACTTAAGAAGGGATTATAAAATACTCTTTATCTATATAATTAAAATTCAATTGAAACATGTGAATTCAACATTTTAATTCATGCATTTTATTTTGTGGCCATTCAAAGATTGTGTGCTTCTCTATGTCCTCCATTGATTCCTGTAAATAACATTATCTCTCTTATTGCAAAACGTACATCAGAAGAAGTTGGAAGAAAGTGAGGGCTTGAGGGGTGTTAAACTGAAGCACTAGTGACTTACTATGCAGTGTTAGTAGATTGCATGCCTTGAGGATCTAGAAGCCGATAAAAGACATGGAGCAAGCAAATAAGAAATTTCTTATTTCTTATTCCAGAAATAAGAAATTCTGAACTTTTACCTTCAAAGATCCAAAAAGACCATGCTAATGTTCTTTTTTTTCTGACTTTTGAGTAACTTAGCCATTCTCGTTTAGAAAATTAAGGGTCTACATCTGGCAGCAACTGAAAGAAATGGCTCAATTGAGCACACCCTTGAATGTCAAATATATCATTTTAAAAGTCAATATTTGTTTCAGCTGTAAATGTTTCTGAAACGAACTGATGTTTTTAGTGTTTGTAGTCTAAGGAGCAGTTTCATTTTTGAACCCTTAAATTGAGAGCTCTCCACCTGGAGCGCTAGGGCCCTTTCCTTTCAGTGAGGAGAGCGCCCTCTACTGGGTATGTTTACTTACCACGCATGACTGCTAAGACCCTGAGCTGAACGTATGAGCAGTTAAGATGCACCTAAGAAAGAGTTTTTGGAAAATCCTTGCCCCCTTCTTGTACTAGAATGATTGCAAGTGTGGAAGTAGCCATAGTTCACTGTAGTTTTCTTTTTACTGCTGTATTATTGCACCCTGTTGGGGGATACATCTGAGCATTTCATGTGTCCTACTTTTAAAATGCCTAGATGGTGGCTACGTGCTTTGGTTCGAATTGGGCAGCCCTCATCTTTCATGCTCTGTAGTCTGCCTTGTTATCAGAGAGACATGAGACAAGGAAAATTCTTCCATTTTTCAGCTCCTCTTCATCTGTTTCTAGTCACCCACAGTGAATGATGCACTTGCACAATTGTTAAGATGACAGTCACTGTGATAACTGAACATCACTTCCCTGGGATGGGGAGTTCCCTGTGTACCCATAGCTTCTTAATTCCTTCCCAGTACAGTACCTTTTGCAATGTAACTGGTCACTTGCAATCTTGCAAGTAACACAGGAGTGAGAGGCAGTGTAAATATTTTATACCTTGCCAAAATCACTTGTGTTTGCATCGTTCTTCTTCACTCTAGTCTTTAAGCTTACCAGAGATTTTAAATCCAATCATTCAACCCGAGAAATAGTCAGAAGAACTAATAAAATAAATGAAATGGTATAACTGGTTAAAATAGCCCCAGTGCATAATAGAGGTTTAGTATGATTTTGTGACATACACATTTTATAGGGCTTTTGTCTCCAACTACATTCTTCAAAGTGCCATCTGGGCAATGACCATTGGTATCATTTTTACCAATAATAGTCAGCACTTCCCACTGGGAAATTAGTCAAGGGAATGAGATTTTTTTTTTTTTTTTTACAAATTGTCATCAAGCATTTGTCTTCCAAAAACTATTACTGGACTTTGTCCATTACAAGGCAACAACCTAAGTGAGTTACTTGCTCTTATTTTACAACTTTATTCATCATATAATTGTGATCAAATTCAATTTTATTTTCAAAGAGGAAAAAGATTTCTCTCTGTTTTCCTTCTTAATAATAGGTTTGCTGAAGGAAGAACGTTAATACAAGTCAGCGATCTCCAAACATTTTAGAACATTCACTTGTATAAGTAATAATTTGGGGAGCACACATCCACATAATATGTATATTTACTTATTTGTAAATTATAAAATATGTACTAGTTAAATAATATCATTTACACTACAGAAATAGACATTTTTAAAGGAGTGGAAATAGATAAAATTACCAAGAAAATATTTTATTATGAGCAAGTACTATCAATAATACCTCCAAGCACAATACATGCTGAAAGATTCATCATTAATCATGCTGAATGTCAATCTCTTTCCTGAGTGTTCTTGAGAATTTCAAATTTTGTTGATGCTTCTGATCAAATACAATTAGATCATTCATGTTTATACCTCATACTGTGGTTGATAAGGAGTTTGAAGGAAGGAGAATCAGACGGGCCATTTATTTGTTCTTCATTTATGTTTGTATTGTTAGTGTTATAATTGAATCACAAATGTGAATTCTAGGAATTTTGAAAGCCATTCATGTTGCCAAAGATAACATACTTAAAACCAGATAAGATAATCCATAAACCCCCTTAGCATAGAACCATAAACTACAATATATCACTTGACACCAGGGATCCAGAACCCCAAGGACACAGAGCAGTACTGGTCTGTGGCCTGTTGGGAACCAAGCCACACAGCACGAAGTGAGTGGAGGGTGAGCCTTACCACCTGAGCTCCACCTCTCCACCTGAGCTGATCTGCTCCACAGATCAGCTGTGGCATTAGCTTCTCACAGTAGCAAACACTATTATGAACCGTGCATGCAACTGATCATGAACTGTGCCTGATGATCTGAGGTGAAACAGTTTCATCCTAAAACCATCCCCATCTCCCCCATCCATGGAAAAATTGTCTTCCATGAAACGGATCCCTGGTGCCCAAAAGGTTGGGGATCACTGCTTTGCTCTAAAAGCAAACAAATGGATGAATATTGCTAGTTCCTCATTGTAAAGCTCCCATTCTTCCTTTTCCAAGGACAGATACAGAACTTCATTCATTCATTCATTCATTCATTCACTCATCCAGTCAGTATGTGTATGCATCTAATATATGCCAACTGGGTATACGGCAGTGAATAAACCAGACAAAAATGCTTCCTTCTTGAAGCTGTTACTCTAGTGGGAAGATAAAGACAGTAAACAAGATAAGCAAATAAAATATATACATACCCTACATAAGCTAAGGGCAATGGAGGAAAATAAAGCAGATACCAGAGTCTCCATTATAAAAAATACAACTTTCGCAAATTGGTCTTTAGTTCTTATTGAATTTAAAAGGGTGTCTCCCTTCCACATCCTTCTTCCTACTACCTTCTGGGATTTTTGCATCAGATATGATGGTCAAATTGCTTATTATAAATTCCCTTCTAAGATTCTATGAGTTTTCAATTTGTTTTAATTGTTCACACGTTGCATTGAATGATACAATGGTACTCTTCTAGCATGCAGAGCTAGTACATTTCCTGTATATTGATATTTAAAGCCTATCCTTTTATGGAGTGTTTTGTGACCACCAAAACCCATGATGATTTCTTGTGTATACACCTTCAGTGTTTGGTAACCTTGTATTTCTCTAGTGGTTTCAGAAATGGGAGTTTTACATTCCTAATGGGTTACAGTTCCTAAAATACAGGATGTTTATACTTTCTACTTTTATTCTTTTCCATTTAGTGTCTAGAACCATGCCAGAAAAAGAGATAATTTGACTGTGGATTTAACCATGAGATCACAAACCAATCTCAGTGCTTTATATTTCGCTGAGAGTTTTGAATAAAGTATAAAATCAAATTTAAACAGTTATCCTTTGGAATCAACAGAACCGCATGTTTCCTTACCTTTCCTTAGCTGTTCCTATTCCCAAGGATCACATTCAGAGCACCCTTCTTGAGTGACAGTGATGTGCCAGGTACCTCACAGAGGTCATCTGGTTTAATTGTCACGAAAGCCCAAGAGAAAGATACTAACTGTTAGAAATCTAGCTCAGAAAAAGTAGATGATTTACCTAAGGTACCTCTAGTGTGAGTGACGGTCAGAACCTGAACTCAATTCTTCTAAGTTGACTGCTGTTTTGATTAAAGCACCTGGGCTCTCAGAAGTTGACTCTTCCTGAGTGTTAGTCACAAGGGCTTCTCGGAGAATTTTCCTCCTACATATAAGACAGCAGATCATTTCTACCTCTCTGCTAAGATAAGCCAAGCAAAATAATAGATTGTAGAACAATTAATAATGCATTCAAAATGCCAAACTCAGCACGCTTTCCATCCTCAGTGAAAAATTTTGTTCCCATTTTGTCCAAATGTCTAATAAAAATGATTGTGTAAAATTAAAAACAATCTTTGATCTGCCTAGATGAAAATAAGAGCCACAACTTGCAGCTCTCAGAACAAATCGAAGTTGTTTTTATTTTTAATTAAGTATGCTAAGCTTAAGTACATTTTCTCTTAAGGTGTAATTACTAAACCGTGATCATTTCTTTTTGTTTATTCATTTAAAACGCAAATAAAAGCAGATAATCGATAGATCATAATCTAAAACCAGAGGATTTACAAGTTAATAAGCTTGAGTCAATAGATATTCCATAACAAAGCTTTCAAAGCTGAACCTGACATAATTTGCTTTGCACTAAGCTGGTTGACTTAATGCTTTAATTTAATTCCAATATTAACTGAAAAATCCAAAGAAAAGGGGAAAATTTAAATCCTATTATATTGAAATATGTTCAAAGCAACAACTCAATATCCCGCCACAACTGCTTAAGTGTGCCACCAAATGTCTGCCTGATCACCTGGTTTCTGATTGGTGATAACCAGTTAACCCATTTGGAGCCTGGTACAAGTGAATTGTGGAAGTTTCTCAGTGATCCATTCATGCAATAGCTTTTCTCTTAGCCTCAACAGTCATCATATTTTCATCTCATAATGTCTGCTTTTCCTGACTTATGGCCAAATTATTGGAGTTGTTTTCATTTGAAAAGCAATCTCTCCTTATCTCTTGAGATTACCCAAAAAGCAGAACAGTAGGCAGGCCTAGGTTAAAGAACAGAAGAAAGCCTTTCTTGGTTCCCTAAAAGGAAGATGTGAGAAGCTATCTGTATAAAGAAATGGCATTAGATGGCATCCATCATGCAAAGTCTGGTAGTAGTACTAGTAGTGGTAGTGAGAGGGATATGAGGCAATATCCAGCATACCTTCAAGGTTATGAGCACAGACTCTAAAGGCAGGATCCCCCCAGGCAAATCCTGGTTCTTCCCCTTACAATTATATGACCATGGACAATTTGCTTCAACTACCTTTTCATCCATTTCCTTATCTGAAAAATGAGGGTCATAATAGTGTCTATCTCATAAGGTTGTTTTAAGGCTTAAACAATTTAATATACATAAAGTACTTGAAAAGCACTCACTGTTATCGTCCTTTGAGATACTCTTTAGGCATAAGGAACTTACACTAAGAATAATGTTGAGACCAGCAGCATCACTCACTGAATATAGCAGTCAGATGTATCTTTCAGAATAGTTACGTGTGCACGGCCAACGTCCTAAATATTCCATCTGTTAACATCCTTACGATATCATTTGTGAATTTGTAACTGGTTTTTGTTTTGTGTCATTGATGGTCCCACTGCAGCCAGGGTGGCAGTGTTTTGGCTGCCCTCTGCCGTCTTCAGTTTTCTGGTCCCATTAGTGTTGTGACCAAGAACAAGTCAGTACCCTTCGCTCAAGTAAATGGGCTACAAGTTATGCACTGATCTTTTACCATAGGGGACCCTTTTCTATTCTGAAAGAGAACTTAGAAAACAGAACGGAAATCTCATTGATTTTTATGATGAACATTTTTTCATATTTCTCCGTCTCTGAAATTGCGTGCATCTAACAATCTTACAGTCACTGTGGATGGCAGTTGTTACATACTTGTCATTTCTGTGCCTGCACAGACTCTCATCACTTCACTTGAGTGATGTGCACCGTTGGTGCTACACACATTGAGTTTAATTGCCACTTCAAATGCCTTCAAAAAATCATACTATGATTTGGCATTAAAATAAAAAGTATACACAAAAGGCACAGAAACAGTCACTTCATATAAAATTAAAAAAGAAAACACAGCCTATGCCCATACAAGTCTAAAGAAGTCTTTCAATAGGTATAAAATACACATCTAAGCGATAAAAGAATCACTGTATTCTTATTGAATTAGCAGCATATTTTTCTCTTTCTTAGGGATACATAAAATAGTTTAAAAAAAAAAAAACAGTGTGTTTAAATAGATGAAATCCTGGATCCAAAAAATAGGTGTGTTTTATAATAAATGTTTTTAAAACAGCTAGCATATTGCCAATAAGATAATGTATTTAAATAAAAGATAATTTATTCATTCTGCAGACATCTATAGAGCACCCATATGGTGCCAAACATATTTTGTATCCCTAGTCCCTGTCCTCTAAGAGTTCAAGGTCTAGTGGGGAGAAAAGGCAGGTAAATAGATCAATCTAGTATAAAAATGCCATAAACAGGAGAAAGAACAGAGAAGGAGGCAAGTAAATCAGTATGGGGAGTCAAGACACTCTTCCAAATGGAGATGACATTAAATTTGTATTTTCAAAGATGGACAGGAGTTTCCAGGCATAGAAGGGCATTCCAAGAAAAGAGGAAATCATGAACAAAAGCGCAGCCTCACTGAAGAATGTGTTATAACTGGGTCTGAGTCATGAGTCCAAGGACAGGGTGTGAATGAGAGAGGCAGAGCAGGGAGTGGCTAAGGATGTGTCCAAAGAGACAAGGGCAGGAGATTTTTCTGCTAAGGGCTGGCAATCAAAATCACCCTGCTTCCTCACCAGTTCTAGGCTCTGGCAGCCCTCGGACTTTTAAATTAGGAAATTTAGAACTTGATTCTTGCACTTGATTCTGTCAATGCATTAGGATCTAGGAGAGATGGTAAGTGATGTTGAAAAGCAGTCCAAAGTTCAGAAGCAACTAGCTATTTCCATCCAAGGGTGCCATGATTTCCTCTCCTGAAACTAAGTGAACAGGGATGGGTAAAAATTAACTGAAGGCAGGACATGGGCCTCTCATATAAAAGCAGAAGTAGGGGATTCCTAAGCAAGATGGCCAAATAGGAACAGCTCCGGTCTGCAGTTCCCAGCAAGATCAACACAGAAGGTGGGTGATTTCTGCATTTCCAACTGTGGTACCTGGTTCATCTCATTGGGACTGGTTGGAGAGTAGATGCAGCCCACAGAAGGCAAGCAGAAACAGGGTGGGGCATTGCCTCACCCAGGAAGTGCAAGGGGTTGGGGAACTCCCTCCCCTAGCCAAGGGAATTCTTGAGGGATTGTGCCATGAGGGACTGTGCTATCTGGTCCGGATACTATGCTTTTCCCACAGTCCTCACAACCCACAGACCAGGATATTCCCTCAGGTGCCTATACTACCAGGGCCCTGGGTTTCAAGCACAAAACTGGGCAGCTGTTTGGGCAGACACCGAGGTAGCTGCAGGAGTTTTCTTCACACCCCAGTAGCACCTGGAACCCCAGCAAGACAGGACTGTTCACTCCCCTGAAAAGGGGACTGAAGGCAGGGAGCCAAGTGGTCTTGCTCAGTGGATCCCACCCCCATGGAGCCCAGCAAGCTAAGACCTACTGGCTTGACATTTCGTTGCCAGCACAGCAGTCTGAAGTTGACCTGGGATGCTTGACCTTGGTTGGGGGAGGGATGTCCACCATTATGGAGGCTTGAGTAGGTGGTTTTCCCCTCACAGTGTAAACAAAGCCACCAGGAAGTTTGGACTGGGCAGAGCCCACCACAGCACTGTAAAGCTGCTGTAGCCAGACTGCATCTCTAGATTTCCCCTCTCTAGGCAGGACATGTCTGAAAGAAAGGCAGCAGCCCCAGTCAGGAGCTTATAGAAAAAACTCCCAGCTCCCTGGGACAGAGCTTAAACGTTCCTGCCTGCCGGCTCTGAAGAGAGCAGCGGGTCTCCCAGCACAGTGCTCAAACTCTGCTAAGGGACAGACTACCTCCTTAAGTGGGTCCCTGACCCCTGTGTCTCCTTAAAGGGAGATACATCCCAGCAGGAGTTCACAGACACCTCATACAGGAAAGCTCCGCATGGCACCTGGCAGATGCCCCTCTGGGACAAAGCTTCCAGAGGAAGGAGGAGGAAGAAATCTTTGCTGTTCTGCAACCTTCACTGGTGATACCCAAGCAAACAGGGTCTGGAATGGACCTCCAGCAAGCTCCAGCAGACCGGCAGAAAAGGGCCCTGATTGCTAAGAGGAAAACTAACAAACAGAAAGCAATAGCATCAACATCAACTCAAAGGAAGACCATGAAACAACTCCATCTGAAGGTCACCAGCATCAAAGACCAAAGGTAGAGAAATCCATGAAGATGAGGGTAAACCAGTGCAAAAAAGGCTGAAATTCCAAAAGCCAGAATACCTCTTCTCCAAAGGCTCACAACTCCTCGCCCACAAGGGAACAAAACTGGACAAAGAATGAGTTTGACAAATTGACAGAAGTAGGCTTCAGAAGGTGGGTAATAACAAACTCCTCCAAGCAAAAGGAACATGTTCTAACCTAATGCAAAGAAGCTAAGAACCTTGATAAAAGGTTATAGGAACTGCTAACTAGAATAATCAGTTTAGAGAAGAACATAAATGATGATGGAACTGAAAAACACAGCACGAGAACTTCATCAAGCATACACAAGTATCAATAGCCAAATCAATCAAGCAGAAGAAAGGATATCAGAGATTGAAGATCAACTTAATGAAATAGTGTGAGAAGACAAGATTAGAGAAAAAGGAATCAAAATGAATGAACAAAGGTCCCAAGAAATACGGGGCTATGTGAAAAGATCAAACCTGCACTTAATTGGTGTACCTGAAAATGACAGGGAGAATGGAACCGAGTTGGAAAACACTCTTCAGGATATTATCCAGGAGAACTTCCCCAATCTAGCAAGACAGGCCAACATTCAAATTCAGGAAATACAGAAAACACCACAAAGATACTCCTCGAAAAAAGCAACCCCAAGACACATGATCATCAGATTCACCAAAGTTGAAATGAAGGAAAAAGTGTTAAGGGCAGGCAGAGACAAAGGGAAACCCATCAGACTAACAGTGGATATGACAGCAGAAACCTTACAAACCAGAAGAGAGTGGGGGCCAATATTCAACATTCTTAAAGCAAAGAATTTTCAACCCAGAATTTCATATCCAGCCAAACTAAGTTTCATAAGTGAAGGAGAAATAAAATATTTTACAGATAAGCAAATACTGAGGGATTTTGTCACCACCAGGCCTGCCTTACAAGAGCTCCTGAAGGAACCACTAAGTATGGAAAGGAAAAACTGGTACCAGTCACTGCAGAAGCATACCAAAATGTAAAGACCACCGACACCATGAAGAAACTGTATCAACTAATGGGTAAAATAACCAGCTAGCATCATAATGACAGAATCAAATTCACACATAACAATATTAACCTTAAATGTAAATGGTCTAAATGCCCCAATAAAAGACACAGACTGGCAAATTGGATAAAGAGACGAGATGCATCAGTGTGCTGTATTCAGGAGACCAACCTCACATGCAGAGACACACATAGGCTCAAAATAAAGGGATGGAGGAATATTTACCAAGCAAATGGGAAGCAAAAAAAGCAGGGGTTGCAATCCTACTCTTTGATAAAACAGACTTTAAACCCACAAAGATCAAAAAACACATAGAAGGGAATTACATAATGATAAAGGGATCAATGGAGCAAGAAGAGCTAACTATCCTAAATCTATATGCACCCAATACTGGAGCACCCAGATTCATAAAGCAAGTTCTTAGAGACCTACGAAGAGACTTAAACTCCCACAGAATAATAGTGGGAGACTTTAATACTAGACAGATCAACGAGACAGAAAATTAACAAGGATATTCAGGATTTGAACTCAGCTCTGGACCAAGCAGACCTAATAGATGTCTACAGAATTCTTCACCCCAAATCAACAGAATATACATTCTTCTCAGCACCACATCACACTTATTCTAAAACTGACCAGATAATTGGAGGTAAAATACTCCTCAGCAAATGCAAAAGAATGGATATCATAACAGTCTCTCAGAACACAGTGCAATCAAATTAGAACTCAGGATTAAGAAACTCACTTAAAACCACATAACTACATGGAAACTGAAAAACCTGCTCCTGAATGACTACTGGGTGTTGAATGAAATTAAAGCAAAAATAAATACGTTCATTGAAACCAATGAGAACAAATACACAACATACCAAAATCTCTGAGACACAGCTAAAGCAGTGTTTAGAGGGAAATTTATAGTAATAAATGCCCACATGAGAAAACAGAAAAGATCTAAAACCAACACCCGAACATGATAATTAAAAGACTAGAGAAGCAAGAGCAAACAAGTTCAAAAGCTAGCAGAAGACAAGAAATAACTAAGATCAGAGCAGAACTGAAGGAGACAGGGACATGAAAAACCCTTCAAAAAAATCAGTAAATCCAGGAGATGGATTTTTGAAAAGATTAACAAAATAATTATACCACTAGCCAGACAAATAAAGAAGAAAAGAGAAAAGAATCAAATAGACACAATGAAAAATGATAAAGGGGATATCACCACTGATCCCACAGAAATACAAACTACCATCAGAGAATACTATGAACACCTTTACATAAACTAGAAAATCTAGAAGAAATGGATAAATTACTGGACACATACACCCTCCCAAGACTAAACCAGGAAGAAGCTGAATCTCTGAATAGACCAATAACAAGTTCTGAAATTGAGGCAGTAATTAATAGACTAACAATCAAAAAAAGCCCAGGACCAGATGGATTCACAGCTGAATTCTACCAGAGGTACAAAGAGGAGCTGGTACCATTTCTTCTAAAACTGTTCCAAAGAATAGAAAAAGAAGAATTCCTCCCTAACTCATTTTATGAGGCCAGCATCATCCTGACACCACAACCTGGCAGAGACACAACAAAAAAAGAAAAGTTAGGGCAATATCCATGGTGAACATCAATACAGATATTTTCAATAAAATAATGGCAAACCAAATTCAGTAGCACATTAAAAAGCTTATCCGCCACTATCAGGTAAGCTTCATCTCTGGGATGCAAGGCTGTTTCAATATACCTAAATCAGTAAACATAATTTATCACAAAAACAGAAACAATGACAAAAACCACATTATCTCAATAGATGCAGAAAAAGCCTTCAATAAAATTCAGCACCCCTTCATGCTGAAACCACTCAATAAACTAGGTGTTGATGGAATGTATCTCAAAATAATAAGAGCTATTTATGACAAACCCACATCCAATGTCATATTGAATGGGCAAAGCTGGAAGCATTCCCTTGGAAAACCAGCACAAGACAAGGATGCCCTCTCTCACCATTCCTATTCAACATGGCATTGGAAGTTCTGGCCAGGGCAATCAGGCAAGAGAAAGAAATAAAGAGTATTCAAATAGGAAGAGAGGAAGTCAAATTATCTCTGTTTGCAGATGACATGATTGTATATTTAGAAAACTCCATCATCTCAGCCCAAAAACTCCTTAAGCCAATAAGCAAATTCTCAGGATACAAAAATCAATGTGCAAAAATCACAAGCATTCCTATACACCAATAATAGACAAGCAGAGAGCCAAATCATGAGTGAACTTCCATTCACAATTGCTACAAAGAAAATAAAATACCTAGGAATACAACCTACAAGGGTTGTAAAGGGCCTCCCCAAGGAGAACTACAAACCACTGTTCAAGGGAATAAGAGAGGACACAAACAAATGGAAAAATATTCCATGCTCATGAATAGGAAGAATCAATATCCTGAAAATTGCCATACTACCCAAAGTAATTTATAGAGTCAATGCTACCCCATCAAGCTACCATTGACTTCACAGAATTAGTAAAAACTACTTTAAATTTCATATGGAACCAAAAAAGAGCCCGTATAGCCAAGACAATCCTAAGCAAAAAGAACAAAGCTGGAGGCATCATGCTACCTAACTTCAAACCCTACTACACGGCTACAGTAACCAAAACAGCAAGGTACTTGTACCAAAACAGATACATAGACCAATGAAACAGAACAGAGCCCTCAGAAATAACAACACACATCTACAACCATCTGATCTTTGACAAATCTGACAAAAATAAGCAATAGAGAAAGGATTCCCTATTTAATAAATGGTATTGGGAAAACTGGCTACCCATATGCAGAAAACTGAAACTGGGCCCCTTTCTTAGATCTTATACAAAAATTAACTCAAGATGGATTAAAGATTTAAACGTAAGACCTAAAACCATAAAAACCCTAGAAGAAAACCTAGGCAATACCATTCAGGACATAGACATGGGCAAAGACTTCATGACTAAAACACCAAAAGCAATGGCAACAAAAGCTAAAATTGACAAACGGGATCTAATTAAACTAAAGAGCTTCTGCACAGCAAAAGAAACTATGATCAGAGTGAACAGGCAACCTACACAATGGGAGAAAATTTTTGTACTCTATCTATCTGCCAAAGGGCTAATATCCAGAATCTATAAGGAACTTAAACAAATTTACAAGAAAAAAACAAACAACCTCATCAAAAAGCAGGCAAAGGATATGAACAGACTCTTTTCAAAAGAAGACATTTATGCGGTCAAAAAACATATGTAAAAAAGTTCATTATCACTGGTCATTAGAGAAATGCAAATCAAAACCACAATGAGATACCATCTCACACCAGCTGGAATGGTGATCACTGAAAAGTCAGGAAACAACAGATGCTGGAAAGGATGTGGAGAAATAGGAACACTTTTACACTGTTGGTGGGACTGTAAAGTAGTTCATTGTGGAAGACAGTGTGGCAATTCCTCAAGGATCTAGACCCAGAAATACCATTTGACCCAGCAATCCCATTACTAGATATATACCCAAAGGATTATAAATCATTCTAGTATAAGGACACATGCACACATGTTTATTGTTTCACTATTCACAATAGCAAACACTTGGAACCAACCCAAATGCCCCTCAATGATAGACTGGATAAAGAAAATGTGGTACATATACAACACGGAATACTATGCAGCCATAAAAAAAGAATGAGTTCATGTCCTTTGCAGGGACATGGATGAAGCTGGAAACCATCATTCTCAGCAAACTAACACAGGGGCAGAAAACCAAACACCACATGTTCTCACTCATAAGTAGGAGTTGAACAATGAGAACATACGGGCACAGGGAGGGGAACATCACACACCGGAGCCTGTCAGGGGTTGAGGAGGGATAACATTAGGACAAATACCTAATGTAGATGTTGGGTTGATGGGTGCAGCAAACTAGCATGGCACATGTATAACTATGTAAGAAACCTGCATGTTCTGCCCATGTATCCCAGAACTTAAAAATACAAAATTAGCTGGGCGTGGTGGCGCATGCCTGTAATCCCAGATACTTGGAAGGCTGAGGCAGGAGAATCGCTTGAACCCGGGAAGCAGAGATTGCGGTGAGCCGAGATCATGCCATTGCACTTCAGCCAGGGCAACAGGAGTGAAACTGCATCTCAAAAACAATAAAAATAAAAACAGAAGTAGGATTACAGAAAATACAGAAGCCCAAAAGATTGGAACGTTAACTGACAAACACAACAGTAAATTATCTGATTTTGCAGGCTTCTTTTGAAGTAAAGCTTCAGGAATATCTCAAAACCAAGTGACAGGGTGGTACTCAGATCCCTAACCAGCCTTTGCCAAGAGGAGGAGTCTTTCCAGAGACAACCATAGAGAGTAATCTTTGGTCATGTTATCGTCTAATATCGAAAATTGGGGCAGGCCAGGCGAGGTGGCTCACGCCTGTAATCCTAGCACTGTGGGAGTCCGAGGCAAGCAGATTGCTTGGGCTTAGGTGTTCAAGACCAACCTGGGCAACATGATAAAACTCTGTCTCTACAAAAAAATACAAAAGAAAAATTAGCTGGGCCTGGTGGCACATGCCTGTGGTCCCAGCTACTTGTGGAACTGAGGTGGGAGAATCGCTTGAGCCCAGGAGGTCAAGGCTACAGTGAACAGAGATCACACCACTGCACCCCAGCCTGAGTGTCAAAGTAAGACCCTGTCTCAAAAAACAAAACAAAACAAAACAAAGCAAAAAAACAGAAGGTGTAATGGAAGTGTTTTAATATAACTACGGCATCCTCTCACTGAGGTCTGCTACCTTTTATTTTATTTTATTTGTTTAGAGACAGGTCTCACTATGTCACCTAGGCTGGAGTGCAGTGACTCCATCATAGCTCACTGTAACCTTGACCTGGGCTCAAGTGATCCTCCCACCTTGGCCTCCCACAGTGCTGGAATTAGAGGCGTGAGCCACCATGCCTCCATTTGTAATTTAAGCTGAAAAAGGAGAGCAGGGACACAAGTCTGTATCAGCTAACTCCTCAGCAACAGCTGACCCAAGGCCGGCAAACCCATTGCATAGCCAATAGCCAACCAGATCCTGTCTTTCTGAAGACGCACAGAGACACAGTAGTTGGATGGTTATGACTAATAAGGCTGTAAGGTTGTTTAGACTGAGAATTGGTAGCCTGCTGGGCACAAGGGAAAGAAAGAAAAGAGAAAGGGAAAAGAGAGAGAAGTGCCATACAGCCCCTGAGTGACAGAGAGAGAGAAGCTCTAAGTTCTGACAGTTTTCCAGGTTCAAAACCCAAAGCTGTAAAGTTGACCCTTGAACGACACAGGTTTGAACAGGTCCACTTACGTATAGCTTTTCTTCTGCCTCTGCCACTCCTGAGACAGCAAGACCAATTCCTCCTCTTCCTTCTCCTCCTTGGCCTATTCAACAAGAAAATGGCAAGGATGAAGATCTTTATGACTTTCTCTTCCTTACGATTTTCTTAATAACTTTTTCTCTAGCTTGCTTTATTGTAAGAATGCAGTATATAGTACATATAACAAACAAAATATGTGTTTGTCGACAGCTTATGTTGTTGGTAAGGCTTCTATTATTAGTATCCTGTTAGTAGTTAAGTTCTAGGGGAGTCAAAAGTTATGTGTAGACCAGACACAGTGGGTCATGTCTATAATCCCAGCACTTTGGGAGACTGAGACAGGTGGATCACCTGTGGTCAGAAGTTCAAGACCAGCTTGGCCAACATGGTGAAACCCTGTCTCTAAAAACAATACAAAAATTAGCTGGGCTTGATGGCACATGCCTGTAATTCCAGCTACTAGGAGGCTGAGGCAGGAGTGTTCCTTGAACCCAGGAAGCAGAGGTTGCAGTGGCTGAGATCATTCCACTGCACTCCAGCCTGGGCAATAGAGTGAGACTCTGTCTAAAAAAAAAAGAAAGTCATGTGATATGTAGATGTGTGACTGTGTAGGGCATTGGTTCCTCTAACCCTTGCATTGCTCAAAGGTCAGCTGTATCTTCTGTACAAACTTGGATTCTATGCTTTCTTTTTCTCTTCCTTACAAAACTAGTCAAAATGAGTTTCTCTTCCCTGTAACTAAATTTCCTTGACTAGAATATTGATTACTGCCAATTCCCACCTTTACTTTAACTGTAGGTTGTAAGTTTTAGAATCTGGTTGTTATATTTTTTATTGGGAAATACAATTGATTTTTGTATGATCCTAAAATTGCTGAACTCTACAATGGTTTATTTTTAGATTTTGTGGACCTTTTAGGTAGTTAATAACCATAAATCTCATGCTTCAAAACCCAGGTACCTTGTGTTAGAATAGGATAGGATAGGATAGGATAAGATAGGCTAGGCTAGGCTAGGCTAGGCTCTGGTAACAAATAAAATTCCAAATCTCACTGCCTAATGCAATAAAAGTGGGAAGCCCAAAGGTGGATTTGGCTGCCTTTCTCCACCTTGTATCAGTGTCAGATCATGATAGGGGAAGAGCATGCTGTGGAGTTCTGCAAGAAGCTTTTAAGGTCTAGACCTGAAAATAGCTGACATTCCTTCTTCCTGCATCCCATTGATAAGAATGTCTCATAACCTCTCTATTTAGGGTTAGGGAACTAGAGACTGTGAAAAAAGTAAAATAAATGAATATTTGGTAAATTATAATGATCTCTGCCATATAGCTCTTTTTATTTCCTTATCTTACATTGCCTAGGATTACCAGTATAATAATAAATAGAATGCATTTGTCTTGTTGTATTAACAGGAAGACTGCTAAAGTTTTATCATTAAGTATGATTTTGCTATATGAGTGTTGAATTTTGTCTATTGAGATGATTAAATGTAAATCAACTTCTCTAAGGGCTAAATCCTATATGGTCATTGCTCTGCGCTGAATGTAGTTGCCTACTCACTTTCCAAATCCGTACAATGAAATCCTAACCCTCAATGTGATGTTATTAAGGAAGTGGCAAGGGGACAAACAAGTGAATAGACAGATATAATAGAGTATAAGATCTATCAAGTAATAAAGGTGGACCTGTGATTAAATTCAAATCCATTTTTCTCTCTTGAGTATCCATGCTTATGACAAAGAAATTGTGAATGCCTTGTGGGTTTTTTGTTTGTTTGTTTGTTTGTTTTGAGATGGAGTCTCACTCTGTCACCCAGGCTGGAGTGCAGTGGCATGATCTCGGCTCACTGCAAGCTCGGCCTCCCAGGTTCACGCCGTTCTCCTGCCTCAGCCTCCTGAGTAGCTGGGATTACAGGCGCCCACCACCACGCCTGGCTAATTTTTTGTAGAGACAGGGTTTCACTGTAGCCAAGATGGTGTCTATCTCCTAACCTCATGATCAACCCGCCTTGGCCTACCAAAGTGCTGGGATTACAGGTGTGAGCTGCTGCGCCTGGCCAGAAATTTTGAATGCCTTGTTTTAAACAAATAATTTTAATTTAAATTAAAAAGAGTGTGTAGACATGAGTTGGGAATTTGTAATTCATTTGCAATTCTGGTATCGATGGATTGTTTTATCTTGTACAGGTCATTTGGGCCCTATGGACTTTAGGCTCAACAACAAAATCAGACGATTGGAGTAGAGTGCCAGTGACAATTTTTAGACTGTTTAATCCTAAGTGTCTTTCTAATAGGCCTTATTTATATGAGAATATTTTATAGTTAACCACAAGTATTTTGTCTGTGTTTGTCAATAGTTACAAGCATAGTAGCTCTTTCTTTACTGAATAAAAGTTCAAACAAATCTGATTCATCTTTATTTGGAGCTGCCAATTAAAGTGGGATATAGTATACTTAAGCAGTACTCAACATGTAGGCCATTAATCTCCTAGGGTCCCAGACACTCTTTCAGGGGCTCTGCCAGGGAAAAACTATGTTCATATTAACAGCAAGAACTTACATATCTTTTTCACCTTCATCCCCTTCATGAGGGTATGATGGAGTTTTCCAGAAGCTCCATGATGTGTGAGGATGTTGTCACTCTGCTGGCTAGTCGTATACATGTCTCAGTATTCTTTTCCTTTAAAAATTTCTCTACTTTGGTTTTCAATATGGTGACTATTGATAGATATAAAGATCAGAAACAAAAGCTCTTTGGGATCTTCAGTTGTTTTTAAGAAACAGGGGTCTTGAAATCAAAACACTGGAACCACTAATACATTTGACAAGTACATTTTAGCTCCATATAGCACAGAAGTAAAAATCATAACCCTGTCTCTTGTCAGTAGAATGACTCTGGATAAAACATATAACTTATCTAAGCCTCAATTTCCTTGTGTATAATAATACAAATCTCCTAGCTTCATGTGAAGATGAAATGGAATACACCAAGTCTGATATAGTAGGAGCAAAAACTTTGCTCACAAATAATCTACCTTAGGAAGGATAGACAAGAAAATGGTAAACTGGTTGGATGCAGTGGCTCACGCCTGTAATCCCAACAATTTGGGAGGCTGAGGCAGGGGGATTGCTTCAGCTCAGGAATTCAAGACCAGCCTGGGCAACATAGTGAGGCCTTGTCTCTACCAAAAAAATAAAAATAAATAAATAAATATATCTATATAAATTTTGTATATATATATACACACACAAAAATTAGCTGGGCATGGTGGCACATGCCTGTGGTGGCTCAGGATGCTGAGGTGGGAGGATTGTTTGAGTCTTGGAGACAGAAGTTGCAGTGAGCCAAGATCATGCCACAATACTCCAGCCTGGCCAACAGAGTGAGACTCTGTCTCAAAAAAATTTAAAAACGAAAAGAAAATGGTAAATGAATAGCTTTCGTTACCACAAGGGAGAAGAACTAAATACCTGGGGCATGGGGAGGAGATGGGGAACTTTTCATTGCTGCTGCACCCTTACTTAGAAGGTCCAGTTTATCAAAAGTAATAATTTAGTTAAAACCTTAACAAACGTTTTTTAAAGAATTTCCCTGCTCCTCATAGATATAGCCTGGTAGTTTACATATCACTTCATTTTTTATGAAGTATTGTTGTTGCAAATTTATCTATGCAAAGAGCTAAGCATGCAATGGTTGTTGCTGTGGGTATAAAATACTGCTTTGCTAAGGATGCTGTAGCTAACTCACAGTTAATTGGCTGAGGCCTGAGCACACCCATATCAGTTTCCCATATACAGATTTTTGGTTAACTTGGTTTCCATATGCAAAGTGAGAAGAAAGTTCTAATTTTAAATATATATATATATATATCTTTCTCTCCTGAGTCATAAATCTCTACCTCACTATTGAAAAATTGCCATCAATATAAAAATACACTCCTAGTATCTCCCATTTTTTAAATATGTGACTCCATGGGCCCCTCCAGCTACCATCTCCTGTTCCTGTTCCCCTTTACAGCCAAACTTCTCAAAAGAATACATTAATATTCCCTGTTTCTACCTCTACACAACTGTTCTCCCTTCCACCCGCTCCAACCAGGTTTCTGTCCTTATCACTCCATTAAAAAGCTCATATCAAGACCACTTGCCACCAAATCAAGAGATCTTCCTGTGCACAGCTTCCTGAACATTTCAGCATCATTTGACACTGCTTACCACATGTCCTTTAAAAAAATACCCTCTTCTCTCAGTTTCAAGGAGATCACACTGTATTGGTTTTCTTCCCTTTATTGCTCTGGTCTCAGCTTCTATTGCTGATTTCCTCTCTGCTGCTGTCCCAGTCAGCCTCATCCTGCATCTGCCACTGAGTTTGGTCCTGAGCTCTCTCTTCTACTTGACCTACACTCTCTCCTTAGACTATTCCTAGACTCATTCAAATCTACTTCTTAGACTTCACTCTACATTCACTTCTTCACCCCAGCCCTTCAGTTTAAATTCTGTCCATATTCACTGGTAATACAAACACTTTTGAACACTCACTCTAGTCCAGCCACAATTAGAGGCATTTGGGGTTTAGAAAGAATGAAATAGATGCAGGTCTCTGACTCTGTGGAGTTTATATTCTAGTGAGGAGAGACAGACAATAAGCAATAATCATAAAAAAATGTGGTATATGGTATGTTAGAAGGTGATGAGTGCTTTAGAAAATAAGAAAATAAATCAGGATAAAATGAATCAAAATTGGGAAGAGACAGGGAGGAGAGTGGGTCAGTTGCAGTTTTAAATAAGAGTGACTCATTGAGAAGATGAGCTGAAGTCACTTGTGCAAACCTATGCATAAAGTGGGTTGCAGGCAGAGAAAACAGCCAGTACTGAGGTCTCAAGGCACGAGCTTATTTAGTATGTTTTAAAAATTTCAACAAGACTAGTGTGACTGCAGTGCAGTTTTCCCAGGGGAAAATGATAGGAGATGATGTCAGAAAGGAAGTAGAAGGGTGGGCAGAAAGAACAACAGGCTTTGATTATGAATAACTTGAGGAACTAGAACAGGGTTTTGAGCAGAGGAGTGACATGATCTGACTTATGCCCAAAATGCACTCTCTTCTGTGTGGACAGTGAGGATTTAAGGTTTAAAATAGGCTAACTGGCTGGACGCAGTGGCTCACACCTGTAATCCCAACACTTTGGGAGTCCAAGGCGGGTGGATCACAAGGTCAGGAGTTTGAGACCAGCCCGGCCAATATGATGAAACCCCATCTCTATCAAAAATACATAAATTAACCTGGCCTGTTGGCGCATGCCTGTAGTCCCAGCTACTCGGGATGCTGAGGCAGAAGAATAGCTTGAACCTGGGAGGTGGAGGTTGCAGTGAGCCAAGATTGTACCACTGCACTCCAGCCTCAGTGACAGAAAATTAAAAAGGCCAACTGAGGCTATTGCAGTGCTGAAAGTGGGAAAGAATGGCTTGGATCAGAGTGATAGTAGTAGACATGGTGTGAACTGGTAGGATTCTGGATGTATCTTGAAGTTAAATAAATCCAGTCCTATTTCCTAATGAGTAGAGTAGATGTGAAAAAAAGAGAAAATGAATCCAAAGTTTCTGGCCTAAACAACTGGAAGAATGAAGTTGTCATCAACTTCGTGTGACTCCATGGGCCCCTCCAGCTTCCATCTCCTGTTCCTGTTCCCCTTTACAGCCAAACTTGTCAAAAGAATATGTTAATATTGAATATTAACATATTCAGAAGAATACAGGGGAAGCAGCTTTGCTGGGTACATCAGAATTTGCTTTCAATCAGGGAGACTGAACATTATGGGTTTTGAGATAGAAAGTTTGTTATTATTGTTTATTAGAGACAGGGTCTTCTTATGTTGCCCAGGCTACACTCAATCTTCTGGGCTCAAGCAATTCTTCCGCCTTAGCCTTCCAAATAGCTGGGACTGAAGTTTTGCATCACCACACTCAGCTAAAGATGAGTGATTTATCTAGGAATTAGACCTTACGCAGTTGTGGCAATAGCTGGGAAAGTGAAGATTTGGGGAGGGGAGTAAGAAGATGGGTAAGGGAGTTGCCACTCTACCCATTCAAGAAGCCAAGGATGACTAGCCACCTTAGTGTTGCTGCCACAGATGCCTATGGAGAGGTCTATGGAAAGCAACTCCTCTGTGTAGCTACCATGTCTGTGGGGCCAGCACCAAGTGTCAGGTGGTAGACCTGGGCCACTGTTGGTTAAAGAGTCAGCAGCTGGAAAGAAGAGTCAGATTGGAGCAGAGGAGAAGGAGGACAATCTGGAACCCACTTGCACCTCTGCATCTATTCATCTTCACATCTAACTTAAACCAAGTTCGAAGAGTAATGGCCACTGATTTACTTTCATTCTCCAAATTGTACATAAATTTATTTTTAATCTAGAACCAGATAGAGAAGATATATTATTTACTGCTATATATAACAAAGTACTACAAACTTAGTAGCTTAAAAACAATTTCTACTTATTATCTCACAGTTCCCCTTCGTCAAGAGTCCAGGCCTTTTGTTCAAGGTCTCATGAGGCTACAGTTAGGGTGTCTGTTGGGCTGTGTTCTCATCTGGAGGTTTGAATGGAGAAACATTTACTTCCAAGCACATTCAAGTTGTTAGCAGAGTTCATTTCCCTTGTGTGGGAATGAGAGGGAGGCCCTGTCTTCCTGTTGGCTGTTGGCCCTCATGTCCTAGAGACCACCCAGTTCCCCTTCACAGGGGTCCTTCACAGGTCCTCTCATAGCATGGCAGCTTACTTCTTAAAGACCAGCTGGAGGATTTCACTTTCAGTCTGCTTAGATGGTGTCTGCCATATTTATGGCAGTGACATCCCAGAGCTTTGCCATTTTCTATTAGTTAGCAACAAGGCATAGACCTTGACTTCACTCAGTGGGAGGGAGAATCACCCAAGGGCATGATTCATTGCAGGGGTCACCTTAGGGCATGTCTCCCACAGAAGGAATTCTGAGATACGGATTTTCACCTTAACCAATTTGACATAATACAAACTTCAAAAAAGGGAAAATCAAGAGATCATATGGAGACTTGTTAAGTTTGAGATGTATTAGACATCCAAATGAAGAGGTTAATAAGGCAATTGGATATAAGACTGGATTTTGGGAGACATGTCCAAGGACCCTCAAATGTGTATTCCTAATTCAGTCTCTTCCCAAAACTCTAGATTCATTGGTCTGTCTACTTAATATCTTGAACTTAACACGGCCAAAGTTTTTCCTTCCCTCTCCAAATCTGTTAGTGCTCAGACTTCTACATCTCATTAAATGGTACCATCACCTACCCTTTCTCTCAAGAAAAAATACCCAAGAGTCGTCCTTCATTCCTCTCTTTCCCTTGCCTTCTACATTCAATCCATCATAATTCTATTGCTTCTACTTTCAAAATACAAATCCATCCCCTTAATTCTATGTCTACCATTACCACCATAGTCCAAGCCACTATAACCCCTTCCTGGCCTTCAGCAAAAGCCTTTGAATGTCTCCCCTCCCTCTCTTGACCCTTGAACTGGATCATGTTCTTCCCAAAATGCATACATTGGAGCACTAACCCCCAGGGTGACTGTATTTGAAGACAGGGCCTTTAGGAAAGTAATTAAGCTTAAGTGAGGTCATAAAGGTGGGGCCTTCATCCTATAGGATCAATGTTCTTATAAGAAGAACAAACATCAGAGATATCTCTCTGCATGCACACAAACATAACACGGGAACACATCCAGAAGACAGCTGTCTATAATCCAGAAGAGAGGCCTCACCAGAAGCCAACCATGAAGGCACTTTGATCTTAGACTTCTAACCTCAAGAATTGCAAGAAAACGAACTTCTGTGTTTAAGGTAACTCAGTCCATGGTTCTTTGCTATAGCAGCCCAAGTAGACAAATGCAATGGCCTCCATATATTCTTCACACATCAATCAGAATGATTTATTTAAAACCTAAATTGTGTCACACCCTTGCTTATGGGCCTTCGATAGTTTTCCACTGAAATGGGAATCAGACTTGAACTCTTTACCTTGGCCTCCAGGATTTATACCATCTAGCTCCTGCTCATCTCTTTGACCTTCTCTTGGGCCATTCTCCTCTCCCCCACCCGGCTTGGTCACACTAGCTCCTTTCTGTCAACAAAAACACCAAGTCTTTTCCCATCTTAGAGTCTCTCTTCTGCTCTTGCTCTTGCCCAAAAATTTATCCCCTGATTCTTCACACAGCTGATGTTTTTCTGCTCTCTTGCCTAAATGTAACTTCCTCAAGGACCTTTCTTACCCGCCCTTGTTAAATCAAGAATTTCATTCACTCTTCCCCACCACCTAATCCCAGACACTAATTAGTGCACCACTCTACCTATTCCCTTCATAATTTACCACAATTTCCAATTCTCTCTCTCTCTCTTGATATCTCTCTCTCTTTCTGTTTATGTATTGGCCATTTGTCCTCCTTTATAATGTAAAACTCAGGAAGGTAATGACCTTGCCTCCTTTGCTTTCTATTGTATCCTCAGAGATTAGGAGCATGCCTAGTGTATAAGAAGTTCTCAATACATGTGTGTTTAATCAAGACTTAAATAAATACAAAGCTATGGCCCAAATGAAAATTTTTATATGAGTTTTAGTACAGTTTTGCTACTATTTCCATAGAATAGCTTATCAGAGTGAAATTACTGGGTCACAGTGTATGCACATTTTTAATTTTGATATATCAGAAGTACTGCTTTTTAATATTTAGTGTGACTGATTTGCCACTTTAAAATTTAATTATCACAAATTTAATTTTTTTTCCTCTTCTCCTTTGAAAAATGAAGCATTTTAAAACCATTTTCTCCCCAATGTTTTTATGGTAACTGAAGCATCATTGTTCATTTTGCAATAACTCTAGTTTTTGCTTTATAGTTTAAATTGATACAGCCAATTTGTCTATAAAGAAAATGTCTGTGAATTGGGTCTTCTTTTTGAATTGACCCCTCTGTTACAAAATGAATGATGTATTCTAAAGAGAGAGAGAGAAAAAAAAAACCCTTCTCCCTTTTCACATATCATTCTTCTTTTCTGAGTGTAGAGAGTCATTGGAGTAAAAGCATTAAAGTGATCCCAGTGTTAACACATGAATCCTCCAAGCTGAACATTTTAAGTTTGAAATTTACAATTGTTATAACAATTGGCCCCTGCCTAATCCATTAGGCGACAGCATTAGCTAGAACCCAGAGCTAGGAATGCTTTAACACTTATGAGTACATTTGAGTTGGCCTCATTGTTACCCAGTTGTCAATAGTATCCTTAACATTTCCAGCTGCCTCGTCACTGTTTGATGTGTACAAGGGGCTGGGACAAGGGTGTAGAGGGTTCCACTCAAATGTGTCCCCAGTATCAGTAGAAAACACACTTTAGGAACACATGGTTCTGATAGTGGGTCAGGACAGAAAACAGGAAAATTGGTTTTAATGCCATTTATTTGTTATGCTCCCTGCCTCAATTGAAATCAAAAGAAAAATCCTTGTGTTTAAAGGATAATTACAAATTTTGAAATAGAGCTAACATTCCACAAAGAAAATTTTAAATCTTTTTTCTAAGAAAATGCTTTCCTATTACCTTGTGCAAATGGCAATCTATACTTATTGGCTGAATAATAATTAAGTGAGTTAATTAATTAATTTCTGGCAGATTTATTATTTCATTAGTCACTGACCATGATCTATACCATGATAGGGTGAAATTTAAAAGTTCTTCCATTATTCCTTCAAATTGCATTGTAGAGCTCTTCACACGTAATTAGTTCTTCAATATTTTGCCTAATGTTACTTATTGTTTCCTAACAAATGCAGTTCAGAAACTTTAGGGTGACATTCACAGCCCTCTTCAGTCTTACCATAATCCCCTTTCCAGCCACAATCCCCACTATTCCCCTGCAACCGTTACACTTCTGCTATGTTGAACTGCCACCCAAGTATCTCCAGAACTTTCTTCTGTTCCTTCTTCTAATTCTTCATCTATTTTCATCTACTCAAACTCTACAGCTTTCCTGGCCTGGATCAAATGCCACATCTCAATTAAGTCTTCCCCAAGTCCTCACCCCCTTTCTTCTGCATTACAAGTATCTCCTTAGTATTTCTCTGGCACTCATTATAGCACTGCCACACTGAATTGTGTGTATGTATCTACATTATTGATTTGCTCTATTAGATTATAAGTTTCTCAGAGTCAAGAGTCTGTGTTACCTATCTTGTATCTTCCATTGCAATTTTATAGAGTCTTTTGCATAAAAGATGCTCAAAAATGTTTAAAGAAGTAAACCAGCTGCTGAGAAACAATGCTAAATGTTTGCACTGAGCATTTTGGCAGCTGTGTCATCCCACTTGGTGATGCCGCCTTACACATACACACCAAAACAATAGGCCTGAACACTAAACGATAGGCCATGGTCCTAAAGGGTATTTGGTTCTACCTTTCTTGTATTGTGAGTTGATCTTTGATTCCAGAGCAACTCTGCATGTATGTGACTGCTGTCAAAATAAATGCCTTTTTTGTCTCACAACCTTAGATATATTTAGGTGAAGATGGCACTGGCAAAGGAAGTGTGCAGGTGAAATTCATGAAAATGTTCTGACAATGTTTATATTTTGCAGACTTGGAAGTCTCATGCCTAGTGAACCATGGATAAGTATTCAAGTTTGATATTTGCCTAATGCGTGGTAAAAAACAAACAAACAAAAAAAACTGTAATTTCTGTATCAAGACTGATTTGATGGCCAGGGGCTGTGGCTCATGCCTGGACTTTGGGAGACCATGGACTTTGGGAGGCCCCAGGACTTTGGGAGGCCATGGTGGATGGATCACTGAAATCCGAAGTTCAAGACCAGTCTGGCTAAGATGGCGAAACCCCATCTCTGCTAAAACAAAAATTAGCTGGGCATGGTGGCAGGCACCTGTCATCCCAGCTACTCGGGAGACTGAAGCATGAGAATCGCTTGAACCCAGGAGGCAGAGGTTGCAGTGAGCTGAAATTGTGCCATTGTATTCCTTGCATTCCAGCCTGGGCTACAAGAGTGAAACTTCATCTCAAAAAAAAAAAAAAAAAAAAAAAAAAGAGAGAGAAAGAAACTGATTTGAATTTTGCAAAATAGTATTAGATATAAATATGTTGATCAACTTTTGGGGAACTTAAAGGTTAACTTTATAAATGGAGAGGAAAAATAGTCCTGCAGAATCCATGCCTCAAATTATCTGGCTTTCAAAAATCTAGAAAAATATTGCGTGTTGATTTGTCAGCATTACAACACATAAAAGCCATCCAATTGCCTGGATATACTCTATCCAAAGTCATGACTTTTAGATAACAGTTAATGGGAGCTTGAACTGCTTCTCACATTTTATTTGTAATCTAAATCAGAAACTCTAGGTCTCAGGTACAATCATTCTTTATCATTAAGACAGGTAAAATACAATTTATGATAAAGGATCTGGGCAGTTCAACTTAAGAATACAAAGGTTAATATACTTAAATCTAGATTCCTCTGAAGTTCTCTTTGTGCAAAAAGGTGAATTTTTGATGTGACTTATTCTCTGGTTCTTGGTATTCATGATAACTAAGGAGACAAGGGAACCCCATGCCTTGGTTGGGATGCAGAAGCCAAAAATCATGCATTTCAGGATAAGGAGCCCAGGATAAGGAGAATCATAAATGAAAGACAAAGGCAGAAGAAATCCCACTGGCTTAGAATGAAGTTGATGGTGACTGGGAAGATTAACCCTTTCCAAAATATAATATGCACACATAATACTCTGTTGATGAACACAACAGTGCCTATACATCATTGTTTTAGTTCATTAGTCGTAGCAGGGTAAAAAGATTCCTAAGGGCTACGGTAAGGGAGCTTAGTGAAAATGCACCACAAAGACCAGAGGGAAAGCTCTGGAAATTGCTGGATCATCAGATCAATAGACTCAAAGATGACTAAGTTGGGAAGCTTTATGCAGTTTAAACATTTGTGCAGGGAGTATCCCCTCACAGTCTTTTATTGACAGCTACAGATCAATGGTCATTTTTGATCATTTTCAACCTACATAAACCTATTGACCCCATGGCCACCTTTGGGGCACTTCAAGTCGTCAAAAATAATCAGAGGAGATGGTGTAAAATCGTCAGACAGCTGAAGACTCCAAGTAGTTTCATATGTCCCCAGGAGCTGAGTTGAGAGGTTAAAATATAGTTCAAATTGCCAGCAGAACGTCAACTGACAGAGTGTTCCAGAGAGTCTTGTCTATATGTCTCATAAAATGAGGCACTGATTTGTATCCAAACTCTGACCTTCATGCATATAAAGTTAAAGAAGAAAAAAAGAGGCTGAATCCTATTGAAGACATCAGATTGCAAAGAATGGATTATTCCTAGTAAAATTGTTGCGTCATCTTCTTCATCTACTGCCTAACAAAAGTAGCTGATACACTTGTAGAATTATGTACAATATGGACATGGACGTAGAATGAATAAAGACAAAACAGAAGCAAGTGCAAGGTGGCAGGCCAGACATCAGGGACAACAAAAAAATGTAGCTCAAATAAATCATTAGGAAGAGTGAAAGGAAGGAAAGAGGAAAATAATGGCAATGAAGGGGAAGAAGTAAGAGTATTGAATTAATATAATCTCTATAGAGGAAAAGGAATGAGAGAAGATGGAAAGGGTGAATAAGAGGAAAGAGAAAGGAAGGAATGGAAGAAAGGTGAAGCAAAGGAGTGAAAGGGAGGAAAATTGTCTTTAGTGATGACATTTCCTAGTCAGTGAGACAGAATGGTACATCTCCAAAGGAAGGAACTGAACCCAAAACATCTAAGATCCACAGTGCTCAAGCAAATATCCTGAATTTAAGAACAATAACAACCAACTGAGTACGTAAATGAGAGCCAACCCAATCCACAGAGTGAACTGCATCCAAATTTTGCAGCAGGATTCTAAATTGTGAACTTCGATGTTGGAAATTCATTCAGGAGAGAATAATATAAATTATTTCCTAAAATGTCAAAGAATAAATTGGCAAGGATTGTCTTGCCATTTTTATGTTTTCTTCATTTTTTAATATAGCTTTTACTAAACATTGACAAAAACTATGTCTATTATTTAGATCTATTTAAGTAGTCTATATCTGTTATGTGTGTGTGTATATATATGTGTGTGTATATATATGTGTGTACTATATATATATATATCTATATATATCTAACTCTTCAGGAATAACAAATTAACCAGATGCAATGGCTCACACCTGTAATCCCAGCATTTTTGGGCAGCCAAGGCAAAAGGATGACTTGAGCTCGAGAGTTGGAGACCAACCTGGGCAACATGGTAATACCCAATCCCTATGAAAAGAAAAGAAAAGAAAAGAAAATAGGGAGGGAGGGAGGGAGAGAGAGAAAGAGAGAGAAAGAAAGAAAGAAAAAGAAAAAAAGAGAAAGAAAGAAAGAAAGAAAGAAAGAAAGAAAGAAAGAAA
>NW_012121932.1:2846226-2945414 GCF_000951035.1 Colobus angolensis palliatus | reverse complement strand
GGAAGGAAGGAAGGAAGGAAGGAAGGAAGGAAGGAAGGAAGGAAGGAAGAAGGGAAGAAGGGAAGAAGGGAAGAAGGGAAGGAAGGGAAGATTTATTTTAATTAGCCACGTGGTAGTACTGCCTGTAGTCACAGCTACTCCAGAGGCAAAGGCAGGAGAATCATTTGAACACAGGAGTTCAAGGCTGCACTGAGCCATGATCATGCCACTACACTCCAGCCTAGGCAAAAGAGCCAAAATAATAACAATAATAATAATAAATAAAATAAATAAATAAATAATGTAATATGAGAACTTGTCCTTGGTGTAATTTCATGATACAGAAATTCTTTTTTACATCCCAACATGTGGTTATTTCTCTCTTTTTTTATAAGGTACATATAGACCAGGTTCGGCAAAATAACTGTCGTAATGACCCTTTGTAGGAGTATACCGCTAAACTTTTTCCGTGCCAGGCATGCATGAACTTCAACTTGCAAACTACGGGCCATATTTCTATATAGATGGTGGAGGTTTTGAAGCTAGGGCATTTTGCATACTTCTGTTTTCAAGGATCTGAGCCATAAATGTTTATTAAAAGATTATGTAATGAAATCAGAAATCAGTTTTGTTATTTTTTTAATGGTTGCCTGGGGTGTGTTGCATGACTGAATGCCAGTTGTTAATCATTAAGTACTCATGTTACCAAAAGTGTTTGATAGTATTGCCATCTAGGGGCTGAATGGAATTCTCAGCTCTGAAATAAACTATAATTGAGCAGGTGCAGCTATTGACAATATACATATGTTTTTGCTTTATAGCCCACATGCTTTTCATGTTTCTCATGAGAAAAGCTTATGAAAAAATGTCCCCCAGCAGCCCACCTTTTTTATATATAATCTGTTAGAGGTGATTACTATTTGCTTTGGAGCGTATGCTTTTTTGGCATCTATTACTGAATATTCTGAACAAAGAATTATTCTTTTTTGCATTATTAATCTTGTCCATGTTTGCCTTATTTCCACAGAAAAGGAATCATTTATCAGAAAAGAATGTTTGTAATCGGGACTTGTAGCATCTTCAGATTTAATATTCATTATGGTCACTCTAGTTCTGTGCTATATTTATCTAAAAGGCCAATCCAATGTTGTGGAGAAATAACTTTTTAAATATTTATGATCTAACTTTTAATATTTTAAAAAAGAGAAATTAGTATTTCTGTAAAATTTGTTTCAGAGTCTGGTTGCTCAGCAAATGTTTAAATATTAAAAGGTTTCAAGAGGTTAGCATGTAATATCATAATGGGACTTATTGAAATAGGAAAATTGACTTTACAAGTTTTTGATATGTGAGGGAAATTGTATTTTCTTTGCCTATGTTTAACACATAACAAGAAATAACACAGGTAAAATGTATAGCCAATAACGTCAGAAAACAGCACCAAAACCTATTTCTACATTGTTTTGTTTTTGTCTAACCACTTTGTTTGGAAAACAATTCTGTTTTATTTTGTTGTCTTGTTTTAGATTTTATCCAAAATGATATTTGGATTTCCCCAAATTAAGGATGATTTCCTTACATATAATTTTTTCTGATGTTCTTGGGTACTACTTTCAGAAATAACTTTCACTACTCCACCTTATATTCCTCCTCCTCCTTGTTCAAAGACCGAATTCTCCAAGCCTAGCTAACAATTACTTTGGTAGGTTTCATAGTTTTACTTATGGTGCTTTTAACAAATGAAAATATTGTTATATCTATAATAATAATAGACTTCTCTAAGGGTGTTTGTACACGTACAGTTGAACTGGCTTGTTATTGTTTTCTTGTGTTTATTTGTTTTATTGAATTCATAAGATATACATACATGCCAAAAGAATGAGAGAGGGAGACTGGGAAGATGGAGAGTCTTGTGTACAAACAGATAGTGTTGGGGATTTGGAAATTAGGGGTGTTCAGATTAGCTCTCCAAACCCTTAATATTAACCTGGCAGGCAATAATCCCAGTCTCTGACATGCAACTTGGTACCACTGATTTCCATTTTGAGCTGGATGCGGCACTGATCTGAAGCATCATGGTTTTTTCTCTTTTTTTTAATATTTATATATCACACGCTTTGGGTTGCAAGCACTGAAAAATCAAGGATCCTATCTGATCCACTTTCTGAGTGTCTGAAATCATACAACATTGGGTAATATATTCAAGGTGTCAACAAGAACAAGAAAAAATGCATCATTTTCTTAATGAATGATAATTCAAAACTCTGCCATAGTGTTTGTGCTGCTGTTGCCTATGTGCTCTGGCCATGAGGTTCAGAGAATGACTTTACAGCAGTATTGTCAGTTTCAAAAAACAAAAAACGACTTACCTTGTTAACTTTCTTACAGGGAACAAGCCATCAAGCCCACCTGTTCGGGTTAGAACCATTCACAACATATCTCGTTGGTGTTGTGGCTGCAAACCATGCAGGAGAAATTTTAAGCCCCTGGACTCTGATTCAAACCTTAGAATCTTCCCCAAGTGGACTGAGAAACTTTATAGTAGAACAGAAAGAGAATGGTCGGGCATTGCTACTACAGTGGTCAGAGCCTATGAGAACCAATGGTGTGATTAAGGTAATGTCTACCCTGCGTAAGAAATTATGTTTGGTGTTCTCCAGATAAATAGATGAGCCCTGACATGCCGTCAGGTCACTGTGGGAAAACTCCCTTCGCAGCCTGTTTAATTCCTCTTGATAGCTCCTCCAGGCACTTAATCATAGATCAGAGAAAACTAGCTCAGATGTATGATGCTTCCTATGAACCCAGCACTGGGCTAAATGCTCTCCATGGATTATCTCATTTAATCCTCACATCAACCCTGCTAGATGGGTATCACTAAACCTCATGAGGCATATGTAGGCTAAATAACGGCCCAAGCCTACACTGTGAGTAATTGAGTTAGGATTTGAAGCCAGGAACTCACATCGGAACTGAACTCTAAATGACTATGTTCTTACGGCCTCCTGAATTATCCTATCCAGTTATTTGCTTAAGACTTGCCTAATTTATGCTTCAAACAGAGCCCACCAAGCAAGCCATAGGTGTCTGCTAACTTTCCAACTTCTGTATGTAGCCATGAGAAACAGTGTTATAAATGTCATATACATATCTCAAGCTCCGCCAGCCAGTGAGTGCAGGGGAGACTGTATTTTCATGAGTAGCCTGCATTTTGATGATTTGAACCTTCAGCCACACAAAAGCCAGCCCTCATCTACCTCTCTGATGTTCCTTCCCAAGGATCGTGGCAGACATACTTGTTAGTTCATGCTACTGCCTTTACCTCCAGTCTCTCTTGGCTCTGGTCCATCTCTTAGGCCCTCATAAACTACCTTCTGCAGGCTGGGATGGCAGAGCCCCCCAGCCTGCAGTTGCTATAGATACACTACCCTTTTGTTTGCCACTCCTTCTCCAAGAGGCAAAGACTCCCACATTAATTCCACATCACAGGGTTGAGACTAAGCTGTTACTTTTAATAAAGCCTCCCTGAAAACCATAAGAGAGGGATGACAGCAGGAAATGACGTGCAGCAATAACTAACAACTGTAACTAGAGCTCACAGACCCAGGTCCATCCTGTGGGCCTCTCTGTGGGCTGCCTCTCTGCCTGGCTTCAAGGACTGCTGCAAGTAGCAGTAACAAGCTGCTTCCCACCAGCCTGCCTACATGTGGACAGAAGCCAGACTTCTACCCCCTGGGGCAAGAGGCTTGAGCCTTAGGATTCATGACCTTAAAATCCAAATCACGGCCCCAAGGCACCCATCAGAAAAGAAAGCTCCTTCCCTCAAAGCACTTCTCCTTGTGGGTATTTGGAGCCATGACAGCATCTGCTTCTTCCTGGCATGATTGACAATAAGAATATTGACTCCTTGGACCTTTATTTACTTTTCACCAAATATTAAGCAAATATTTGGTGAAATACTTCTACTAAGTGCCATATACTTATTCAAGAGTGAACCAGACAGTCAAGTTCCCTGATGTTACAGACCGTGTGTGAGTACACGTGCATGTGTGTGTGTTTGTGTGTGAATAAATGTGGCAGAGTATATGAATGGTGGGGGTACAGAAAAGCAAACAATAAGCTAGTAAATAAATAAGCAAGGGAATTACAGAGAGCAATGAATGCTATAAAGAAAATTAAATAGAATAATGTAATTAGGCCTGCTCAGGCTATTTTAGAATGGAATATCATTTGAATCAAATTGACATTTGAGCTGAGTCCTGAATGACAAGACAGAGTTAGTCATGTGAAGATATGGGGGCAAAATGTTCCAGACTAAATGAACAGCAAATGCAAGGCCTGAAGCCAGGAATGAACTTGGTGTATTCAAGGAAAGAGAAGAAAGCTAGTGTGTATGAAGTATTTGGGGGAAAGAAAGATGGCACTAGAAAAGGTTGGAGGGACTAGTAGAAGATAGATTGTACCCAACTTTGTAGACTGTGGTAAAGAGTTTAGAATTTGTTCCAAGTGCAATGAAAAATTACTGAATGCTTTAAGCAAAGGAATAGCATGATCAAATTTGTTTTTAAAAATCACTCTGGCTACCCTGTGGAAAATGGACTATATAAGGACCAATGGAGTTTGAGAACTATTGAAGATTTCAAGGTAGAATTGAAGGTGGCTCAAATTAGAGTAGCAGTTGTGAAGTCATGCACTATAGGTGAATTGAAGATAAATACAGAAGATAGGATGACAAAATGTGTTAATGAGCTGAATGAGAGTCGTGAAGGAAAGGGAGTGCTTTAGGATGACTTTTGGGTTTAGGCTTTGGGCTATTGATGAGGAAGCAGAGACTGGAAGACGAACAAGTTTGAAGGGGCAAGCAGATAGTGTGAAGTACAAGTCAAAAACTCCTGAGAGAGTTATTTGCTGGGATAAATATTCAGAATCCATTAGCAAGTGGATGTCCTTTAAACCCATGGTGCCAGAAGAGATCAGCTATGGAGAGAATGTAACTCAACCTGTTGCAAGTCTGGGATCAAGGCCTGAGGCATAAATGTGGGGGTCAAGAGGAGGAAAGAGAGCCAGCAAAGACTGATAAGAGGGAATTAGGCTAGAAGGAAAAGTACGTGAGTGGAGTGTCCAACAAGAGAAGAGAAAATATGCCAAAATGCTGCTGAGAGCACAAGTAAAATGAGGGCAGAGAAGCCACTCTGAGTATAGGAATGAGGAGGTCACTGTGATCTTGACAAGGAGAGTAAGCGGTAGAATGGGAAACCTGATTGGCATGGCTGGTTGAGGAGAGAATGGTAAAGGAGGAAATTAGGACAACTCATTAAAGCCATTTAGATGAAAAGAAAAGCAGAGAAATGGAGCAATAGGTGGAGACTGTGGGATGAGGAAGTTTTATGTAAAATCATTGAAAAATACTAGAGTACATTTAAACAGAATGGAAATAACCAGTAGAGGGAGATAAACTGGTGACGTAGGAGATAATGAGAATAATGGCAGTAGTGAAGTCATGGGGAGGGAGGAAGGGATGGGATACAGTGCTCAGGAGGCCTTTAATAAGGACAGAGATATTTCATTCACAGCAAAAGGAGCACAGGCAAATCATGTAAGTCTAGATTCACATGGATGCAATGGTCAGAATATATAACATGGAAGCATTCTTCTCTAACTGCTTCTATTTTCAATGAACTATGTGGTTATGTCAACAATCAATCAACGGTGAGGGAAGGAAGAGGATGTTGGCAGTTAGGGGAAAGGAGGAAATATGAAATAATCACCTGGGAAAATGACAGAGCAAAAGCATGAGGGAATAAAATAGGATTACAAATTGGTAATCACCTATTTAAAATGTGTGGTTAAAAGTTTAACGTGAGACTGGTAAAAATGTTTGGGTGTTTTTCTACAAACCCATTCAGAACTTGAGTATAGAGGGAAAGCTAAATTTTACACTAGTTAGAGATTTACCAGGTGAATATCAGGGGCAGCAAGGGGTGCTGGGGAGTCACAGAGGCTGCAAGCTGGTTATGGAACCTACGCTCCCTTCAGAAGCTATGGCAGTCCCCTTCCCTCATGGGGGTGGTCTTGCCCTGGGTCCCCAACCAGAAAATCACACCAACATACAACATTCCAACATAAAGAGATTTCCAAACATCTAGGCTATGCAATCTTAGGGGAAAAATGGAGTATATTAACAATTTAGTCTAAATTAAGCTTGCCCAAGAACCACTCCTGGGAATGTTTCAAGGGTGTGCCTTACAAGGGCTGTAGAATGTGTTCTGTCCCCTCTTGAGAGTCACCGTGATAAGGAGTCATCGCTAGGAATGTGTCATCTCTCTCAGGCTTGTTGGAGCAAGAAAAGGTTAGAAAATCACTGTTCAAAAACACCTGCATTCAGATTAACTTACTTCCCATCTTTCAAAAAAAATGAATACTACAAGGACGAAAACTTGCTCTACATTTGTACAGTATAATAAGCACTCAGATGTTTTTTTCCAGAACAAAAGAATACTTTGCCCCCAAAGGAACAATCAATTCTGCCATGGCCTGCAAGAGAAAACAGGGTGTTTTTTTCCATCTCCTAGTCATAAAGATCTATATATATGTATATATGTACAGGCATATATGTGTATGGATATTTGTACTTATGTATAATATATAGGTGTCTGTGTGCCTACACACACACACACACACACACACACACACACACACATTCTCTCTCTCTCTCTCTCTTTCAGCCCTCGCACTCTGTAACAACAAATGATTAAGCATTGTAGTTCTATTTCCCAGCAAATGCCGTGGAAGGTAGACCCTACTTACTCTAGTCAGTGTGAGATCAGAAGCAGTTCATATCTATAAAACAGGAGATTTGAACACTATTCTCTACTTTAAAAAAAATGCAAGTAGGAGAAACCTCATGAGTATCATTTAAGTCAAAGAATCAGGTTCAATAGCCCTTAGTTTTGAAATAAATGCTTACATATTGCCCAAACTGAGAAAAAAAAAGGCAAAGAAAAACATTGTTTGTCTCTCTGTGGGCCTTATATTAACTGAAAAAAATCACACTTTCCCAACTAATATCAGAATACTTCTTCTAAATTAGGGCCGTCAAAATAATGAATAAGGGGGTAAAGGTTAAAAAGGGACTAAATAACTACACAAAGAAATTGTATGCTGCAGGTCACCCCTTTTGCTTCTGTCCTTCTGTAGACATACAACATCTTCAATGACGGGCTCCTGGAGTACTCTGGTTTGACTCGTCAGTTTCTCTTCCGCCGCCTGGATCCTTTCACTCTCTACACACTGACCCTGGAGGCCTGCACCAGAGCAGGCTGTGCACACTCGGCGCCCCAGCCTCTGTGGACAGATGAAGCCCCTCCAGACTCTCAGCTGGCTCCTACTGTCCACTCTGTGAAGTCCACCAGTGTTGAGCTGAACTGGTCTGAGCCTGTTAACCCAAATGGAAAAATAATTCGCTATGAAGTGATTCGCAGATGCTTCGAGGGAAAAGCTTGGGGAAATCAGACAATCCAGGTGGATGAGAAAATTGTTTTCACGGAATATAACACTGAAAGGGATACATTTATGTATAATGACACTGGTTTGCAACCATGGACACAGTGTGAATATAAAATCTACACTTGGAATTCAGCTGGGCATACCCGTAGCTCTTGGAATGTGGTAAGGACATTGCAAGCACCTCCAGAAGGTCTCTCTCCACCTGTGATATCCTATGTTTCTATGAATCCCCAAAAACTGCTGATTTCCTGGATCCCACCAGAACAGTCTAATGGTATTATCCAGTCCTATAGGCTTCAAAGGAATGAAACGCTCTATCCTTTTACCTTTGATGCTATGACTTTCAATTACACTGATGAAGAGCTTCTTCCTTTTTCCACCTATAGCTATGCACTCCAAGCCTGCACGAGTGGAGGCTGCTCCACCAGCAAACCCACCAGCATCACAACTCTGGAGGCTGCTCCATCAGGAGTCAGCCCTCCAGATCTTTGGACTGTCAGTGCCACACAAGTAAATGTATGTTGGTCACCGCCCACAGTGAAAAATGGAAAGATCACTAAATATTTAGTTAGATATGATAATAAGGAGTCCTTTGCTGGCCAGGGCCTGTGCCTACTGGTTTCCCACCTGCAGCCTTACACTCAGTATAACTTCTCCCTGGTAGCCTGCACGAATGGAGGTTGCACAGCTAGTGTGTCAAAATCTGCCTGGACAATGGAGGCCCTGCCAGAGAACATGGACTCTCCAACATTGCAAGTCACAGGCTCAGAATCGATAGAAATCACCTGGAAACCTCCAAGAAACCCAAATGGCCAGATCAGAAGTTATGAACTTAGGAGAGATGGAAACATTGTGTATACAGGCTTGGAAACACGCTATCATGATTTTACTCTCACCCCAGGTGTGGAGTATGGCTACACAGTAACTGCCAACAACAGCCAAGGGGGCATTTTGAGTCCTCTTGCCAAAGATCGAACCAACCCCTCAGCACCCTCAGGGATGGAACCTCCAAAATTGCAGGCCAGGGGTCCTCAGGAGATCTTAGTGAATTGGGACCCTCCAGTGAGAACAAATGGCGATATCATCAACTATACCCTCTTCATCCGTGAAATGTTTCAAAGAGAAACTAAAATCATACACATAAACACAACTCATAATTCTTTTGGTATGCAGTCATATATAGTGAACCAGCTGAAGCCATTTCACAGGTGGGTAGCCATGTCTCGGTTTTCTGAGTGTGACTGACCTTTCTATTTCTGAGCCCTTGGTCAGTTCTAATGAAGACTCTGAAAATGTGAAGCATGATGTCCCCAACCTCCATCTACCTAAACATGCCTAGTAGACAAAGCACATCCTCATCCAAGCAAAGCCTGCTTGCATAACCTCCAGAGAGCAGAATTCTTGTAGGTGATGTTTTGAGAGCCAGTGTTTCAGAAAGGTTTGCAATGCATCCTGTTATCTGAAATAAGTAGGAGGGAGATGAGGCTAGTCCCCCAGGAAATATGCAGGCCCCTGGACAGTTCTGACAGCCCCGATAGGGTCATCTGAATAGACTGTGAAGAAAATGATGTATTATTTTAAGGTTAAAAGATGCCAACCAATGAGCGCAATTACCAGCCAGAGTTAGACTAAAACAAAATTTGTTTTGTGAAGAGCCTTCTTATCAAATCCAGCACTTCTTCCAGGAATAATAAGGCTTCTCTGTCTCTACTTTCTTATGGTTTCTCAGAACAGTGCCACTTTGCTAGCTCATGTTTTCCTAGTGGTCCTATCTGGACTCTGTGACATGCATGGAAGTGCGTTGTTCTCCACACAAAAGAATCTTGCCCGTTGCTTAAATAATTGTTTGGCAGTTTTTCCCATCATATTTTAAGTAACTTACATCCCCAGAGAGAAGGGTAATAAAAGATATTTTATGCTTAAAATTTGGTAAAATGAACAGAATCACTTTAAAAAATTAAAGGCTGAAAGAGTGTTGATTTCCAACTACCACGGGTAAAATTCAGCTATTATTGTAATCTAGTGATGTGTAGATTAGATCCTCCTATAATTACCTCTGATATATAGTGCTGTTTAAATGAAACATTCATGGTCTTATGCATCTACTCATGACAATTATTTAGAGTCTATTAAATATTAAACAGTAATTAAAACTTCCTCAGGTATTCTCCACAGCTAGTCCACATGCTGTGTGAGTTGGCTTTTATATTACCTTACACTGATTCAGGGCATAAAAAAGGCCCACTGTAGTTGCAGAGCTGTATATTCTAGACTGGCTTCCTCTTTACTTGACTGTACTTCCAACTTTCAAAAATCATATCAATTTGCTCCCTTTTGAAACTCTTATTTGAAAAATCTTCTAGAGGTGAAGCAGTTTGTCCAGGCACGAAAGCAATGCTTTTTCCAGGCTGGAAAAAAAAAAGTTTGATTTATCTGATAAATTGCAAGGCTATTTAAGAATGTGAGAGAAATCTCTTCATTATCCACTCTAATTGAATCTATAAGTGACATTGACATAAAACAGAGTATCACTTCTATATGAAGTTGGAGTTCATGCGTGCTTTTTGTTTTTGCTTTTAGTGGATTAATGTTCACTGAATATTGCAAATGTGTGTGTCCTCCTTTCAGCACCCCCAGCTGGTCAGTAAGAAGAAATAGCCTGGGAACGTCCTAATTAGCAGAAGGAATCTGGCCCAAAATTTAAAAACTACCGCAGATAACCCAGAAAATGAATAATCTTCATGTGGGAAATCAAAATTGACCTCACAGAATTGCTTAGAAGTCAGATCTACCATACACAGCTATGGATTTGATCACCAATAAACTGGTAGCGCTGTCGTGGTGGAGATGGACATGAGAGAAGAACCAAGGGAGGAGGAGAAGAAAGTGGGAATAAAATAAGTCACAAAGAAAAAGGTGTAATTAAGAAAGCAAAAATACGAAAGAGAAAGAGCAAGTAAAAGAACAGAAAGCAGTGATTCAAAGAGCAAAGAGGGGAGGTAGAAAATAAAAGAGGAAAAGGCTAGAACTAAAAGGAATAAAGGTAGAAAGAAGATAGCTGGGTACATGAAGGAAAATTGAAGGTGTCATAAAATCAATGGTGGTTGGGAATAGAGAAAAAAGTGCTCATTTGCAGCTATAGGCACTAAATACTTACAAAAATTCATTTTGTTGGAAAGGAGAAGTCCCTGCTATGTAAATAGACCTTTTCAAGTAGCAGAGACGGGCTATGAGGCAAAACGTCATTGATTAGTTGAGTTTAACTGGATGGTGATAAGGTGTCTTCATGATTGATAATCTGGTGTGTAGTTGAGTTAACTTTGGCCCCACAAGGTCTTTGTGTCATGTAAGGGAGCCTGTTTTAAGATGTTAGGTATCAGGTGAGGGGATTTATTACCACTGAGACCTTAATTCCATGATGTTCCTTCATGACCTGGAAACATTCCTGGGGGATCATTTAGCTCTAGCTTCAAAGGTAGGAGGAGTCCAGGACTGCTGAGAACTGCTTCATACTTTCCAAGGTCTGCATTCTTCATTGCTATGTTAAGTAATTCTGAAGAGTACCGGAATTTTCATGCTGGAAAGAATCTTGAGAGTTATTTATTCCATACATCCTTGTTTAGGGGAAGAATTGTACTCACCCCTTTCAAACAGATAAGAAACTTTAGTTTAGAAAGCCAGGGGGATTTTAATAGTTCAAAAATTTCCATGGAAATATAAATATTTTTTGAGACGGAGTCTTGCTCTGTCGCCCGGGCTGGAGTGCAATGGCACAATTTCAGCTCACTGCAAGCTCTGCCTCCCAGGTTCACGCCATTCTCAACTTTGTTATTCTTAAGAGTTAGCTATGAATAAGAATACATGTAAGCTTGTCTTTCTTTTTTTTTTTTAAGGCCTGGTGTTTTAAAGATTCTTCCCATGAAAATCTATTTTGCTGAAAATCACTAATTTCTGCCTTATGTCCTGAAGGTATGAAATACGAATTCAAGCATGCACCACCCTGGGATGTGCATCAAGTGACTGGACATTCATACAGACCCCTGAGATTGCACCTCTGATGCAACCCCCACCACATCTGGAGGTACAAATGGCTCCAGGAGGATTCCAGCCCACTGTTTCCCTTTTGTGGACAGGACCGCTTCAGCCAAATGGAAAAGTTTTGTATTATGAATTATACAGAAGACAAATAGCAACTCAGCCTGGAAAATCCAGTCCAGTCCTAATCTGTAATGGAAGCTCAACCTCTTTTATAGATTCCAAACTACTGCCTTTCACAGAGTATGAGTATCAGGTAAGAAATGTGTATTATCAACAATTCAGGTTGATTATGTGCACTCATCAACACCTGCCTGTAAAAATGGTGCGCAATTTGAAAGGCACTTAAAGAAATGTGGGACTTAAGGAGAATAATAATATTCCTTAAAAATTTTTAATTGGTAAATGAGGAAAAAACATGTTCATTGCCTTTTTCATTTTCTTGGTTTTTGAGCCATGTTATATATGTTGTCTTTCTTAGGTAGATTCCAGGTGAATTTCCTTTTCTTATTAATAAAGTGCTTTCTGCCATTAAGATTCCCTGTCAGTGTTGCCTTGGTAGGAGATACTCCTTGTTAAAAGATCACTTTGAAAATAACTCATCACTTGTACCAAAATAAAATCAAATAGCAAACATCTCTAGCCTTGGTGCTCAAGAAAGACACAGAATGTTGAAAAAAGTCTAGAAGAGTGCAACTAACCTGCCCATGACGATTAGTTAAGTTTTCTCTAAGGATGGCCTAAAAAAATAAGACTGTGCATTCTTAAAAAGCCAAGAATTAAGAATACTATTTAGAAAATATCGTGAATTCTATGGAGGACTTCTGTTAGGTTTGTTTAGTTTTGCCATCAGAGTCCATTTGCATTCTTCTTGTAATAACAACCTCATTTCCTGTGGGAGAAAGCTTCCCCCACCCTTTGCTCAGGCTTGGTGGGAGTGTCAATCAATGTGTCAGGCTGTCTCCTAGCCAAGTGGTGGGCACGTGAGCCGCTCAGCCCCTCAGATTTGCCTGGGGCTTGATCTTCAGCAGAGTGACTCAGAATTTTAAAAGGTGGAGGTGAGAAGTCCTGTTAAAATATCCCTAACCTCAATCTAAAAGATTTTCTTTTCCCTGCTATTTCCAAGCACGGTTCTGCAACCCTTCTTTTAATTCCACATACTCAAGTAAATTCTCATCTGCTTAAGTCAGAATCAGTGCCTCTTGCTTGCAGTTAAGGAAAGCTTACTGATTGATGTAAGCACTTAACTGCCAGGCACAATGCCAACAGAAATTTTCTAAAAGAGAAAACTGAGCCTTAAAAAGCTTATTATAACATGAAATAATAAAACTAATGAGTCACCAAAAAAAATAGTGACCAAATCAATGAGTACAGTGAATACAGGGAACATTTTAAGCATTAAAAGAATATTTTAGGAGAATAATATATGGGACAAATTACCGAATTAATAAGATTTGAAAATACAAATAAATTCTTGAATGGTTTGGAAAAACACACAGATATAAATCCATAATCCCTTGTTTGCAACTCCAAATCTAAAAATCTCTTAAAAGTATTTTCTTGCTTTGCCACAGGTCATTTGGCAACAAAACCCAATCTAAACAGACTTGAGACCATTTCCAGTATTTATTTATCCCATTTAATATGAATGCTTATGTTTCACTACAAAAATATTGCTTTATTATAAGATGGCTAACAAGATCATGATGTGGATATTACAAAATATACAGTATATACATTTTATCCTATTTCAAAATGTGAAAACAAATTTATTTTAAAACACATCAGGCCCCCAGGGGTTTACGATAAGAACTGGATAAGAACTGTGGTTTATGTCATGAAGGAACAAAATACTGATGCCACCATTGGAAACGTAACACTGTTAGAAACAGCCAGAACCTATGTGCCTGCCCTTTTGTTCTTTTCTCATTACCTTTATTCCAAAGTGTCACGTTATCAAAGTTATCAATTATCTAGTCTCCCTTACAAATAAAAACTGTACCCTTAGTGAGGGAGCTGGATGAAATCAGCATGAAATCTTCACCGCTAATTAGACGCAACTTAATGACCCATGTATAAGAGACACAAACTTTCTCTGGTATTGTGTTGTATCGTTGGGTTAAATTCTGGTCACATGATCTGTAGAAGTCTCATTCCAGTTTTTGTTTGTTTGTTTGTTTTAGACAGTCTCGCTCTGTCACCCAGGCTGGAGTGCAGTGGCAAGATCTCAACTCACTGCAACCTTTGCCTGCCAGGTTCAAACGATTCTCCTGCCTTAGCCTCCGGTGTAGCTGAGATTACAGGCATGCAGCACGACACTAGGCTAATTTTTTTTTTTTGTATTTTTAGTAGAGACAAGGTTTTGCCATGTTGGTCAGGCTGATCTTGAACCGCTGACCTCAAGTGATCAGCCTGCCTTGACCTTCCAAAGTGCTGGGATTACAGGCATGAGCCACCATGCCAGGTCCCATCCCAGTTTTCTATAAAATGGAAAGCTCCAAGAATGTGTCTTGTCTCTAGTCAGATTTTTCATCAGGTACTAAGGATGACCAAGAACCAAGGGACCCACATTTCAGAGGAGAGGCAAGTTAAGAACCTTAGGCTGTGTGGTTTCTTTTTAACTGTTACTATCGGCTCTGTGTTACACTCCTCCTCCATACTCATCTCACTCAAATGAAAGTATTTAATTTGGTTTTTGATCTCCAGCATGTATTTATTAGCTACTCTCATGTAGTTACAACATAAGGATAGAAAACAAAAAAAATCAAAATCTAGCTTAGCCTAAAGGCCCAGTTCTTATGGAAAATAATATTTTGAAAAGCATAGATTAAATACTGAAATAAATGATCAGAAAATATTGGTTTCATTGAGCCTGTGTAAACACTGAGTCTATGTGGACCCTGAGTAATCCTACAGAAGTCATTTAGGAAGTTATATACTAAAACAATTTAGTTTTCTTTAACAAAAGAGCATTTTGTATTTGTGATGAATTTGCATTGCTCTCAAATCCACTTGAGGGTTACTTCATCTGCAAGTTGCCTTTGAAAATACCTTCGTTGTCCTACACACATCTGCTCACCCAACAACTGACGGTGATTTGACCCTTCTGCAGAGGAGTGTGTTTTTGAGGTAATTGTAGATTGCAGCGAATAGAAACAAAGAACTGAGAAACTTTCTAGCAGTGTGGAAGGATTAATCAGAAGATCGTGAGGATGTATATTTGGGGAGGTTACCATCCACATGGTGTGCCCTGCAAGGGTCAGATGGGGTTCCCCACCACCTTCCTATACTACGTTACATCATTGTACTCGTTTCTGTTTTTGAGTTAAATCATTGAAGGCAGTTGTTAAAATTTAGTTATGTGAAAAGAACAAGAGAGTTTTCACTAGTCTAAATCAACTCATTCCATCAGTTGGCCAGTGATAAAAGAGGGTATCACATGGATAAGTTTTTTTTTTTTTTCCTGTCGTCTTCTTCATTTTGAGACACAGTCTAGCTCCGTCGCCCAGGCTGGAGTGCAATGGTGCAATCTTGGCTCACTACAACCTCCATTTCCGGGGTTCAAGCAATTCTCTGCCTCAGCCTCCTGAGTAGCTGGGATTACAGGTGCCTGCCACCACACCTGGCTAATTTTTTTTTTGTAGTTTTAGTAGAGACAGGGTTTCACCATCTTGGCCAGGCTAGTCTTGAACTCCTAACTTTGTGATCCACCCACCTCGGCCCCCCAAAGTGATGGATGAGTTTTAATGGGCAGGAGGGTCAGGAAATATCTGGAGAAATGGATACTTATAGAGAGTGGGAGAGTTACTCACTGCAGAAAACCAAAGAGGGAAATTAAATGAGCAGGAAATGTCACTCACCTCACCACAGTTCTTGTAACCAGCTTGGTAACTAGCTCCTTTGAAGTTGAGCAAAATCCATGTGATATCACAAGCACTTTCTAAGTGTTCACTAATACTTCAATATGGAATGCCCTAAAGGTAGCATCCCCACTGTTTACAGTACAAGTGGAGGACCTAAGAGCTTGTTCAAAGGGCAGATTCCTGAGTGGAATGGGAAGGGACCCTAGCAACCCGTACATTTTTTTTTTTTTTTTTTTTTTTTTTAAGACAGCATCCCGCTCTGTGGCCACACTGGAGTGCAGTGGTGTGATCTCAGCTCACTGTAACCTCCGACTCCCTGGTTCATGCAATTCTCCTGTCTCACCTTCCCAAGTAGCTGGGATTACAGGCACGTGCCACCATGCCCAGCTAGTTTTTTGTATTTTTAGTAGAGATGGGGTTTCACCATGTTTACCTAGATGGTCTTGATCTCCTGACCTCATGATCCGCCCCCCTCAGCCTCCCAAAGTGCTGGGATTACAGGCGTGAGCCACCACTCCCGGCCTAGCAACCTGTATTTTTAATAAGCAGGTTGGATGGTCCACAACCCACTTTTTTTGGAAATACTGCCTCAGAGGATGCGACATTGCTGCTGTGCTACTTAAGCCTGATTTTCCAGTGGTGATTTTCTGAATCAGCGGTTCTCAGCTTTGACAGCATGTTAGAGTCACCTGGGGAAATTTCACAACATTATGCGTGCTGATACCCAGCCCCCACTCTCCTGTAGTTCTGATCTTGGGATGGGTTCGGGTATCCGTGTGATTCAAAAGGTTCCCAGGTGATTCTCATGTGCAGCCAGGGTTGGGAATCACTAGCCCAAACTGTCATAAACAGATAGCCCAAATAAATGAAGCCATCTGCCCACAAATGCCTAATTTACATGATGATCATTGATGACAGCCTATTGACCTTGGTCTATCCTGGCTTTCCTAAAGAAGGGTCCTATTGTTTTGATGTGAAACTAGAGAGGAGAACGGAATATATTATCTATGAAGTCCATGTCTCAGCTACTCAAATAATTTAATTTTCTTCATGGATTTTATTTGGCTTTTGTTATTGTTGTTTTGCTTTCTTTTATTTCTTACTTGGGAGGTCTGGTCTTTGGTGGTAAGAGTAAAGTTCACCATCATTTAAAACAGGGGATTTTTCTAGTTTGAGTGATTTCAGCATAGCTTCCAGAATTCTGGGATTCTAAAGGATAACACTCTGGAGGATTAGCTTTAATAAAGCCAGTGAGATCTAAAATATGAATCAAAAATTTAGCAAGATTTTTTTTTTCTTGTTTTCCACAAGAATGGGTTGGTGGCTTTACAGAGTGTAGGGCAGGGTTCCATTAGAAAACAAACGTTCTGTGGGAATTTTGAATGCAACTTAATTTACCAAAATCTAATTCTCAAACAACTCTGTAAATGTATGTTCCATGCATAAATGAGATGCATCTGTACTAAATAAAATTCTTCCATTGCACAGACCTCTTCCTTAAACAGAGATCACAGGCTTGCTCGTGCTACAGAACATTTACAAATCCAAGAAGATTTTTTTAAAGACAATAGTCATTTCTATCTTCAACCCTTTCAAAATTTTGCTATTCTAATACATGCAATGTGAACCTCCACATTCTATGTGGAGCAATTCTGAATGGTTTAGCAGCAAATTAAGACAATATTTTTCCCACAGGCTTCAAGAGGGACCTGGGTGTGAGTCTACTCCGTTAAGACATTTTGGGTTTTACCTTTGGGGAGTGAGCCGAGGCTAATGAATAGCTCTCAGTAATTGTGCATTCATATTCATACTCTTGCTTAAGGCAATGACTCACCATGGATTTGATAGGGCCCGCCACCACCCCCCGTTTCACTGAATCATGCTGTCAGTGGCTTAATTAGTTTTCCTGAAACTTCCTCACTTTGACAGATTTTTGCGGTAAGCGCCCACGCATACTCAGGGTCTCTGAAGGCTTCTGGTGACTCGTGACTGGGTGACTGAGAAGCAACAGGTCAGCCTTAGAGAAAACTCTGTGACTCATGGCATGGGGTCTGAACTTAGGGCTAGTGCTAAAGGAGCCCACGCAGAATGGCAGTCTGCTGCTTTCTAACCGACCAACAGCGTCCCCAAACAAGCAGATAGAAAGAAGGGCTATGGAGGAAACACAGAAGGGGATCCTCACTGTTGCTGCCAGTGGCAGCTGCCTGAAGACTGCCAGGTGTACTGTAGAGGCCTTCCCAGCACCAGCCCCCACCATAGGCTACCAAATTGTTGGCAATTAGTTAGAAGTGGGAGGGAGACAGGCCAACATCTTCTACTCCTTCTCTCAGTAATTCTGGATCCTTGAGCACATTAACCTCTTTGGGTGTTTCCTCATAATAGAAGTTAGGCCTGCTGTGATGGAATATCATAGACTGGGTGGCTTAAATAACAAACATTTATTTTCCACAGTTCTAGAGACTGGGAAGTCCAAGGTCAAGGCACCTGCAGATTCAGTATCTGGTGAGGCCCACCTTCTGGCTTGCAGATAATGGTCTTCTCCTTATATCCACATATGGCAAATGGAAGGAGATGGAGAGGAAAAGGAGGGAAGAGACAAGAGTAAGGGGACTCCCTCTCGTCTCTTTCTCTTCTTGTAAGAACACTAGTCTCATTCATGAGGGCTCCACCCTATGCAACCTAATAACCTCCCAAAGGCCTCCATATCATCATATTAAAGATTAGCCTTCAACATATGTATTTGGAGGGGACAAAAACAGTCAGTTCATAGCACTCATCTATAAAGGGAAGCACCCTCTAGCTCTATATTCTATGGGCAGACTAGAGGTAAGCTACAGGCATATAATTTTTAGAAATTCTAATCAAACTTTATCTTCTCTTGATTGGTTTTTGTAATCTACAGTTTGTAAAACATGACAAAATAAATTCTGACCCAAAGCAACAGAATTTTCTAATGGAAGTTAGCTTTAAGCTGTGTTGATGCAAGGGAATGTATGAGATCAGCTTCAGACAATAAATGGATATATGGTTATTCATCAACAAGATAGACATATGGAAATATCATTAGTTGTGTCTCTCATTGAAACCTAACATATTTATTTACTAATATACTTTTAAATTATAACTATATTAAAAAATATAAATGTAAATAAATAATAAACTAATTTTCTTTAGTTAGCTACCAATGAGTCTCATTTATGTTCCTGAGAAAACCCACACTATCAAAAAATTATGACTATTTCACTACAAGTAACAGAAAGCCAATGTAAACTAAGTTAAACAGAAGGGAATTGTTTCAGCTCTCACATCTGGAAAGGGCATTGAAGGAATCTGTTGAAACCAAAGAAAAGATATGAACATCAGGCCCTGGAAACCTGGGATGCAGGACTCAGAGGCTGTAAAATTCATTCATTCTCTCCCTCCTTGCCCCATCTCAGCTCATCTCTATTTGGCTTCATTCTGCACACTCTCACCAGGCATCTGAGGAAATCACTACTAATACTCCCAGATTCAAGCCCTTTCTGTGCATCAGTTTTCTTATCTTCAAAATGTGAATAGATATAGCACTGGATTCATAGGCTTGCTTTGAGGTTAAGTGAGTTAATATGTGAATGTTCTTGGAACAGTGCCTCATACATGGAAACCACTTCACCCATATAACAATAATTATTATTATTATTGCCCATCCACCTTAGAGTGGAAAGAGGACTAGAAGTCAACCAAGTGCAGGACTCTGACTGATCCTATTGCACTACCCGCCTTCCTGTGAACCAAGAGAACAGAGGACTATGATTGAGCAGGTGTGGTCTCAGGGCCCACCTCCTACAGGCAGGGCTGTGTGAGGTATGTAGGAAATGCTTCCAGCCAGAAGCAAGAACTGCCCTAGTACACTACACACACCAACTAGGGGAACAAGTACTCCACAGCTGTGAGATATTGACAATCCTTGTGCCCTTTCACACTGGATGCTCACACCCTTCCTGTTTTCCAAATGAAGAAGCTGAGTGCAGATCACATAGCTTGTGCAAGAAAGATACTTAATTTCTGATAACTTCACTTTTCTCATTAAAAAAATGGGTGTGTTATGAGAACTAAGAAATCTGTGTGTCCAGTAGAATGCCTGCTACTTAGTGGGTGCATGCCACCATCCGTTCCCCCCAGGATTGCACTAGTTAAAAGGAGAAACTTCCATACAAGACCGTAAAAAAGCCAGGTTAAGACATATCTTTTGTCTATATCAACAAGTCATTAATAAAATGTTAGAGTGCAAAAATCTCTAATCAGGAGTACAGTTGCCTCTAAAGGTGTGATACTCCTTCCACTAGGCAGTTCAACCCTCCCTGTCCTTGCCATTTCTCTTCTCAGGAAAATAGTAATTTACCCATATACCCATGACTGAAATTCCAAATTCTGATAGTCTGACTCTACTTTTCTGCAATTAGCTACTTGCTTTGTATTGCCTGTTTTCTATTGCTATCACCCTTATCCCATGCTTTTTCTATATCACATTTAGAGAAAACATATTGAGCAGATTTTCTGTTTGGTTTTGGACTTGCATTTAATTAGGTATTAATCTCACTAACATATTTCTGACCAGCATGGAGGTTTTTGTTTGGTTAATTTCTCCCACAAGAACTAAGCTCCCCACGCCCACCCCAACTCCCACAGCTCAAGGTTTTAAATGATTTATTGATATTGTCTGACTCAGGCAGTGTATTTATTCTAAAACCTTAGGGCCTGAGTGCACAGCTTAGACTGAAGGCCACTGGGACATTTCCATGTGTAGAAAACTGAAGTCTGCCACTAGGCCTGGGGCCTGATCATTTTTCTCATCAAGCCTTTCGTTCCCACAGGAGATCATTTCTACCTGTCGGTGTGAGCCCATTCAGGAGCATGCTCTAGTTCTTTTTGTTTTTGTTCCATCTCCAATGGCGACCCTTAGGACTTTATTCTAAAACTTCTATTGTTGGCAGTATTTATGGCGCCTTTGGGACAAGTTATCCATGTGAAGATGGGTTGGTTCTCACGCTCATGGAGATGCAACTCAGATTTATATTTCACTTAAGCTGATATTGATCTTCCTGTCTCTGTGTTGGAAGCTTGGTTGGTGGAAATAAAATGTGAAACACAACAGAATGCTCTTCAACTGAATGTAGATAATGTGTAATTCCAGCCTGCCCTCATGGCTCTTCAGATGGCCGTGAAAACAAAGGCTCCCAAAGTCACCTGAAACTTAGGTCCTATAAAAACATCCAGGAAAAGATGAGATGTGTTTTGCTTATTTTCCTTTATCCTGTAAATTGAGTATTTAATAACTGTCCTTATTAGGCACCTACAATGTTCAAAGTGTATACCTAGTTACTAGGATTGAGGCAGGAAGCTAAAATCCATGCACTCTCACCTTCAGGGACTTAAAGTATAGTTGATAAGATAAATAAAGATGCCCATGAATAATGTATCCATAAAAATATTGCTAGGAACATTGATGTTTGCAAGATCTGAGCGACGGCAAAACAGATCCAGGGAGGAAGAAGCAGCTTCTTTATCTTCAGGGACAGCATGATTTCCACACCAAACTCTAAAGACCACTCTTATTCTACTCTCTGGCCAGATGGTTTTGTGCAGCACAGGTGGTGCCTTGATACTAAAGAGCTACTGGACTAAAATCATTCCACAGACACACGAAGAGGCACCATTTCTCTGTTCCTTCAGTATTACAAAAAGAAACGCCTTTCTAAATCTCCATCCTTATGTTTAGAAGCCTCTCTTAGCCCACCTGCTATTATTGGTACCTGTGTGATGGTTCAAAATGTCCTCCACTGCATCAATCGGGATCTCAACTGGAAGTATATGGCACATTCAAAGGGTATTTGAAGAAAATTTAATGAAGAGGCTATTTATGGAGGTGTGGGCAGAATTAAGAGAATCAGTAAGGGATGTTAAAGTACCCAGGAAGTAGGAAGAGTCCGAAACTGTAACCTCTAGGCCTGCAGGGACAACAGAAGAATCTGGGACATTGAAAGGAAATTCAGCCTTGTCGACCTGCAGTGCCAAAGAAAGGAGCAGGAGAAACAAAGAATCTGAACTCTCTCTTCCCTTTGATCAAACCCTAATGGAAAAGAGCCAGTGAAGAAAAGATTCCAGGTGAGGCAGTCTGATGAAGTCAGCCTTCCGGGGTACAGAGCAAAGCAGAGAAGGGCAGAGAATGGATCTGGGGAAAAAACAGCTCATCCCCCACACTCAGATTGATGCTGCTCCTCAACCAATATATAACAATGCCTTCACCAGTAGAATCCTTTCTGGACTAGAGGATCACCTGGCCAGCTTTGGCTTGTCACTCTACGATTATTGATAAACCACTAAGTAAATTTGAAGACTTAAGGAGGATTGTACTTAAGTACTTGAACCAATAGCATATTACCATTAAATTGTAAATAAATATCTCAGGATATATGAAGCAATCCAATCTGCAGGTGGAAACAAAAATGTTAACACATGCAAATAAGTCAGATGCTTTAAATGGTAGTTTTTAAAAGCATAGTTGAAACCTCTTCTTGTTAATTGATTTATCTATCTGTTTATGGATCTCATCATTACTAAGATGCCTATAAGCATCTAGAAAACTGTACAGTCCTCTCTTTGATTCCTATAGACAAATTTCTAATGGAAACCAGTAATAAAATTCTTTTCTTTAAAAAATCCATTGAATTGCTCTGATTTTTGCTTTTGTTCATGCTTGGGGGCTTTTTGAGAAATTTTAACTAATAATAAGACAAAGTAAATAAGCTGTCCAATTAACAAGTTTCAATGGAGAGCAATATTTTTGAAAAGCCAGGCTCTTATTTACTCTAACCCTCAAAGCTCTAGAGTACAGAAGTACCTGGAAGAAAGATACAGAGGGAGGTATGGGCTAAATTCCAAATGCTATGGAGCGTTTTCCAATCTTATTAATGCATAACAACTAACTAGAATCCAGAAGTGAGTTGCAGAATTGCTATCTAGTCCCACTAGATCCCCAAAACTGTTAAGTCACTCTCTCCTGTCTTTTCACACAAATAATTTGATAGTAATCACTATTATTTATTTAGGGTTTGTTGTGTGCTAAGGGCTATGTTAAGAACTGCATGCATATTAACTAATTTAATCTCATACAACCATTTGAGATAGGTGTTATTACTGACACTATTTTACAGGTGAGAAACATGAGGCATTGAAAAATTAGGTATCATGCCCAAGGATATAGAGTTGATAAGTTGAAGGACTCAAATTCGAACCTTGAGATTCAGGTTCAAAGACTGGTTTCTTAAATTCTACCCCAACAGTAGCCTCCAAATTGCATTTGCATGCAGCTTTGGGACTTTCAAAAATTGATGAAATATTTATAAATATATTCATCCCCCACCCCATTCCTCAGAAATTTCTAGAAACATTATTGCATGTAAATCTTAAAATAGTCCTGTGGGGTAGGTGTTGTTATCTCTTAGCATAGTCAGGAACCTGAATAACTTAGCAAGTTACCTAGTCAAAAAGCAACGGAGTCAGAACTCAAGTCCTGACTTTCTGACCCCAAGTACAATGGTGGCTCTGCTGAACTGCAGCTTCTTCAAATCACCTTCATCAGGAGCACAAATTCCTGACCCTGTGAAGACAGACTGATTAGGGTTTCAGTCTGGGCTACATGAATTACCGACTCTGGATCCTCAGCTAGTAATTTGAACTCACTAAACTTCAGTTTTCTTATCTGTAAAATTGAGATTAAACAAACAAACAAAAAAACTTACCCCAGGAAGGTTGCTGTCAACTTTAAATAAGTTGACTTCAAAGCTAAGGTATTGTCACTTACAAAAAAAAGTAAGATTTAATATATAAATACACAGAAGGTGTTCAGTATCCAGCATTCCTGTAAAATGAAAATCAAATAAAGTCACTCTCCAGCTGCAAACTCTCCTTCCCCCATTCCATAAAATGCAAACTCCTCTCTAGTTCCATGAGGCCTTTCATGGTCTCACTTTTGTCCGCTTCTGTCCTCATTCCATTGCTCTCTGGACCTTACTCACTAAGGTCAGCCACACTGGCCTTCTCGAGGATCTAGCCCTAAGGCCTTTTGCACGTGCTCTTCTTTTCCACAGAATGCTCTTACCTCAGATCCTCATCTGGTGAGCTTCTTCCAATTGTATCCCAACTTGATGGTCACCTGTTGAGAGAACCTCCTGGACAAGCCAACCATTTTCTGCTATATCACCTTATGTATATCACCATACAATATCATCATTTATTTTCTAGCACATATCCTTACCTGTTTATTTTATTTGTGTTGTTATTGATTGCCTCCCCTCACCAGGATGTTAATGCCAGCCTTGTTCACTGTTGTATCCCCAGCTCATAGAACAGCATCTGGCATATAGAAATGGCTCAATCAATATGTGTTGAATTCATGGATGATAAATAGTCTTACCTAATTTACTATCCTTCGTGGAGATGTTAATCATAATTGGTGATTGTGATCTTAGCTTCCTCTGGCAACTTATTGTGGATAAAATATATATTTTAAGTGCTAATGGAAAGCAAGACAATGTCCTGCTGTACCCTCTTCCCCTAGGTCCCAGAATTCAATTAAAATCAGGTTCTATCTTGCCTAATCCAAGGTGTTTTAGATGAAGGGAACCTGGAATACAGGGACCATATCTGTAAAAGTGTGACTGTATTGTATCCAGCAAGGTTCTATGCAAATAGAGGTGCTGGAAAACGTCCATTTGATGGTGAAAGAAAATCAGATAGGTAGACAGTTAAATAAATAGCTACGTAGAGCTTTTCAGCACATTATTCCTTCATAACTGGAGCCTGCAGGGCTATTCATGAAATAAAACAATCTTGTAATCATGTAATTTCAAATTCATTGCATTGTCTCTTTCGCCAAAATTCTTTAACCACGATTCCGGCAAAGAAGATTTTGGCATATTGCTATTCAAACATATTCAAAACCTATGACAAGCGCTACCCTTTAAGAAGGCATTAGCGTGAGTGCCACGGGAAAATATACTCCAAGGTTGTAGATGAATTGATATGATTTCCTTGATTGTATCTTTTTATTTATGAGGCATAATTTATGAGCACTGGAAAGCAAACTGCAATGAGTGATGACTAACAACAGCCAAAGTCATAAATCAGGAGCAGTGAAAGAAGTAGTGATTTTGATCGTATCTATTGAATTAGCTGTTGGCCTTAGCCAATACAGGTATTGGAAAGACCTTTTTAATATCTATTTGTCCCCTCATGGGAATGTGATAACAATCTCATTACATGCCCCTAGGAAACAAATAATTTAATTGTTTGCCCGTTAACATACAACCTGTTTACTCTACTTATTAATTACTGGCATAGCTGTTCATGCTAGATTTTTTGTTTATTTCTGATGTGAATTGTTACAAAATTATGTTCACATTCCTTAGTTTTTATAAACAATTATGTCTCCTTAGAGCTTCTTGATATAAATTTGTCCTCAGAATTGTTGAAACGCTTTTTTTAATCAAACATTGTCATCATCCCACAAGGAAGTATGTTACTGTTTCACAGAAGTTGCAGAAAACTCAGATATTCTTCCCTCTCTTAATCCTCTGAGAGTTAACAGTTTTACTAGTACAGCTCTTATCATAAGCAGCCTGGATAAAGAGCAAACTCTCAAATTGCTCCAAGCACAAAGACAGTCATCATCACTTACATTAGGAATTAACAGATTAGAGATCTTTTGGAAAAGACTAGTCGACTGAATTTGGTTACTCCTGTATTATATTTTTATAAGGAAAATAATAGCAAATGTAAGACCAAATAAACATCAGCTTGGTGCTGACCCATATACAAACCATCCAGGAACATATATTATGAAGTGTGTTCCCTGGATTTGAACAAGACTTGTAGCATTTCCTTGGCCAAAAGAATCATAAAATATTTTCACAATGTAGGGGTTTTTCTTAGGATGCCATAAAGGAAAAATGCATCAGGAACCCCCTTGAGATTTATATTAATAATTTAGCTTTGCTCTAAGACAATACTTGGAAAACATCAGTCCCAAGGAAGGTTATTTCAGAAAGATACGAGACATTGAGCGAGACAAAGCATTCAGGTGAAAACTACTTTGTTTAGCCAATACAGGTATTGGAAAGACCTTTTTAATATCTATTTGTCCCCCTCATGGGAATGTGATAACAATCTTAACAACAAGTTAAGTGTGGAAATTGTGCTAAAGAATAACTAGCACAGGCTGAGCACGGTGGTTCATGCCTATAATCCCAGCACTTTGGGAGGCCGAGGCAGGCAGATCACGAGGTCAGGAGTTCAAGACCAGCCTGGCCAACGTGGTGAAACCCCATCTCTACTAAACTACAAAAAATTAGCCAGATGTGGTGGCAGGTGCCTGTAGTCCCAGCTACTCAGGAGGCTGAAGCAGGGGAATCACTTGAACCCAGGAGGCGGAGGTTGTGCTGTCAAGATCGCTCCACTACACTCTGGCCTTGGTGACAGAGCCAGACTCTGTCTCAAAAAAAAAAAAAAAAAAAGAGGGAAAAAAGAAGAACTAGCACTGTAACAGAAGCATCTAAAGGGGCCACCACTCTGGGAGATTTCTGATACATTTCCCCTTCTCCCATCCTCTGCAGACTGGTGATCCCTTCTCTTTCCCATTCACAAAAATTATTACAATGCTTCTGTTCACAAATGTTTGCTTTCCTCCTAGAATAAAATTAGAAGGAAAAATGTCGGGTTGAGAGAAATTGGGAGCATTTAGAATAATATTCCTCTGCACTAAAAGAAAAATAGACTCAGCAATCTCTAGAAATATCAAGGTTTCAAGAAATTATACCTTAAGTGAAAATTAGGAGGCAAGAAGTGGTTCTACAAAGTCAGTAAACTCTAGTTCTGTTTGGAACTATGAAAAAACACCGTAGTTAATTCTGTGATGATTATTGAATTGTAACATATTCCAAGATACGTTTACTGTGTTTATTTGAATGACCGAAGGTAATGACAAAGGTAATACAAAGTATAACTCTAAAGAGACATAACATAAATAGAAACTGAAAATGTACAGTGCCTATATTCTGTACGTAGTTCTATAAAGAATAGACCTTTGTGTTTTTCAAATAATATTGGGTATAAAAGTCACTTGGAAATATGTTGAAAGGGCAAATTCCAAGGTCCTGTCACCAGAAATTCTGATACAGGTACCCCAAATCATTTTGATGACCATGGCTAAGGAATATATTTTGACAAAGACTTCTCTCAAAGAGGCAATTTTCAAAAGAGAACAAATGATTAAATTCATTGTTTTCACAGCAACGTGATTATGGCAGCTTAGTGGCAGATGTTGACACTCCATGTAATTAAAAATTTTTAAGGCAAAATACAGTAATTAGTCCTTTGGGGTAGGAAAGAGTAAATAAAAGAACAATTTCATGTTTTTTTCTGAACAACAAGCATAAATATGGTAATAGTCTCTAGTTGGATTGAAAAATGTATTACGTTGAAAACAGAAATTCCATTGAAAACACATATTAATCTACCATTTTGCTAGTTAATTAAAGAATTTGTGCCTAAACAGTTATAATTTTTATGCTTATTAAAAGTAATCTATGTTTTCTATGACATTTTACATTGTAACTGTTTTCATGGTTACAACAGAAGCCTTAGAGAAATAAAACAACCAAGTCAGTCAGTCCTAACTTTTCATTGTTAACAGTTGGGGAAGTTTCTCACTCTACAGTGATAACTGTGTGTGCAGCCACGCATTCACACGGGAAAGTGTTCACCAAACCCAAATAATAATGTACTTCAGCAGAAACTTTAATCATCTTTAATCTTTTATTATAAAAGAATAAATATGTTCAGTCTATGAGAGCACATGGACACAGGGAGGGGAACATCACACACTGATGCCATTGTGGGTAGAGGGCTGGGGGAGGGATAGCATTAGGAGAAATACCTAATGTAAATGATGAGTTGATGGGTGCAGCAAATCAACATGGCACATGCATACCTGTGTAACAAACCTGCACATTGTTCACATGTACACTAGAACTTAAAGTATAATAATAAAAAAGAATAAATATGTTCAGTCTAAACACTGTAGGAATAAAGATAATCCTGAATAAATCAAAGATGAAGAACATCTTGGCTTTTTTTCCTCTTGGCCATGGAATTTATAAGCCTTACTTGCTTTTCTTCCCCAATAATAACTCTTTCATTTTTCTAGGAGCTCACACACTAAAGAAAGAGAATACACAGCTGTTTGATCACAAGATATTTTATTTATTGATTTTTACGGGTTCATTACAACTAAAAGATCAGGACATATTGCTAAAAAATTTTCTCTGCAGGATCTCTGCTGCTTCTTTCTCCGCCCTATAAAGACAGACTCAAATCTTGGGGCACTGTTTCTCAGTGGGAATCATAAACATTATCTGTTAGTATTTTTACCCTGGACCCTGAACTATACTTCAATCCTTTTATCTCTTGCTTAGCCGGACATAGACAAAAATCCACAGTGATATTTTAGACAAAGAACATTTTTGCCTCAGCAGAGATAGAGACAAAGAGAGACAGAAAGAGACAGAGAAAATAATATTATTCACAGGTTCTTTTTTCCTTTTCTCCTAGTGGTTTGATATAACAGAGACACTGTCTCGTGGTACAAGTTTTGTGAAATTCATAATGCTTCATTATCTCAGTCAGCTTTCTCTTCATTCTAACTGTTTTCATTTTCACAGTTGCTCATGTAAATAGGTTGATCCTGCTTTGCATAAGCATGTTGATTTATATGAATGCTATTTTGATCTCAAATTGATTGAATAGTAAAAAGAAAGTCTAGGAAAAAGAGTAATGTATTATGAAGGACTCCTGCCAAAGACACAATAGCCTATGTACATTCCCTATTAGTGATGGGGAATTTTGAGTTGCCTGGTTTTAAAAGGGAATATTTCCAAGAAATATAGCACAACACTGTAATACTGAGGCCCAGGTGTTTGTAAAATCCAGGGATTAAATCCTATTTTGGATTTGGAAATAGAACTCCACCTAGTAGAAGTTCACATAACACAGGAAGGCTGAGATTTAGTACAATTTACAACACTACCATTAAAAAGCCCTAATAGTATTTATGATTCTATATCTACATTGAAAATGAAAGAAAAGTTAATGTTCATAAGCCAGAGCTAGAACTGTGCTGAGCACTTTCTATGAATTATGATTATTTCATCTCATTTTCTTTCAACACCCTATGCCTGTACTACTTCCATCTTCTATTGGTGCACAGTAATTAACTGGCAAGTTGTTGAATTTTTCTTTTATTATACCTAGTTGCACTTTCTGCCTCATTTTCTTCCCCATCCATTGTAACCTGACTTTAAATTCTGCCTGCCCTTAAATCACCAATCAAATTTCTGCTGTTGGCAAAAAAAAAAAAAACGTCATATCAATATTTGCACCTTACTTTGTATTCCTTTTTCAAGAATATTTTTTCAAATCTTGTTATTCATTGTGCAATAATAGGTGTCCCCCACACCACTTCCCCAGAAAGATATTTGCAGTAAAAGTGGTTGTTCTGGGGCAGAGTGAGGAGACAGGGACCCTACTCACCAGCCCTGAAATCTGACTTCTTCATGAATAACCTCCACCTCCCCTCCCCAGTGTAAGTCTGACCTCACCCATTTCTGAGCGGACTCTGAGAGCAGCTGCAGTTGTATTCTGATGGACTCTAACTTCCATGAAATCTGGCTCTCCCATTGCTAGCTCCTTACTTCCCTATACTTAACCAAAATAAACCCCCCTCACCTAAGACAACTTGTACATGTCTAGCCATCCTTGCAAGCTAAGACACCTTACCTAATCTAAAATTGCAGGTATTTGTCTATGGACAAGACATTAAATTTTCATGATTCTGAGTATTTTATTTATGCATATGGATGGCATACAGAATCAAAAACCCCACTCATTGAAACAGGCACTGGAGAGCAGAATTGTAGTTTCAGTGCTCGTAACTTTTGTCACCTTGAACAAGATAGTGAAATTTTCTGAGCCTCAATTTCTTCACCTTTAAAAGGGGACTAGTAATAAATACATTCTCCACTCACCTTACAAGGTTGCCATTGTAAGGACTAAATAAGCTGACATAAGTTAAAGTGCTTTGTAAAATGCAGAGTTTATACAAATGTGAGTGATTATTATGCAAATGATGAGAGGATGTATCCAAGCTCTAAAAAGAGCAGGTGTGTCTATGTAAGTAGGTTAGTTGTCTCTTTTTAAAAATGAGGCTCCTGGCAATCCTATCAGCAAGGGGCTGGAGATTTGCATTTGACAGCAACCTGAAAACAATTCAACATCAGAAAATTTACTTTCACAAAGGAATCCGGAAAAAAAGAAAAGTATGAAAACCACTGATAGGATTTGACCTAACTACTAAAAACCTCTCTAATGTTTCTTCTCTTGAAGATATTATTGATGCAAAAGCAAAGTAAACAAAAATGAAACTAAACTCTCACTGCAAAGTATTCTGACAGTTTTATTTTCCCCACAAATATCCCCTATTTTGAACATTCTGCATGCTTTTTTTTTTTTTTTTTTTTTTTTTTTAATACTGAATGCCTGGAATGTGTGTACTGTAGAATCAAACAAGTTTTTCAGACTTGTCTTTAAAAGCTCAGGGGCAAATTTTTAGAAAATACATAGTGTAGAAGAAATGCAATGAGAAAAATTGTCCTGAAGTTAGACTTTCACCTGAAAGCTTACTAAGGAATACTACTACTCCTAAACATGCAGACAGTCTTCTTGTATTGCCATTTAGATCTATCATTCCGATTGATCACTGTGTAGTGGGCTATTATTGGGCCTAATTTAACCCTATACACTCACACATCCATCTACTCTGTCTATTGTACCTGACATTCTACAAATTACTTACTCATGCAAATGACGACCTAAGGCAACCTTTTAGGATATTCGTGTTTAATTATACAAATGGTTCTTGATAAATAAGATTATACATCATTCCATATGTTTATTCCCTCCTTGATGAAAGGAAATTTAATTTTCATGCAGATTTGGTGGGGATGATGTTTAAGAATTGCTGAGTTTTATGTAGTCTGCAGATCCATCCAGTTTGCAGAAGCTGACAAAATCACTCCACTTCCCACACAGAGATGAGCAGTTTTTTCATTAGGCTTAAATCAACCCGCTGCATTCTGAAATCCTACATGGCCTTCTTTGTGTTCACATGGTCAAAGGCAAAAGGCAAAAAATAAAAATGATATAGGAAGAACCTGCTCTCCTGTGTGATTACAAAGTTGCAAGATCAAAGTTTATCTTTTCCTGTTGTGTTTAGTTGCTTTTGGTTGCCAATTTCTTTTTTTTTTCTTTTTTTTGCCCCCCAGCCTGAGGGTATATTGCTTTTGACAGTCTTGTTGATTTCTCTTTGGAGGTCTGGGCAGTGAATTCTGCAGGAAAAGCCCCCAGTAGCTGGACAAGGTGCAGAACCGGGCCAGCCCCACCAGAAGGTATCAGAGCCCCTACGTTCCATGCGGTCTCTTCTACCCAAGTAGTGGTCAACATCAGTGCCCCCAGGAAGCCCAACGGGATCGTCAGTCTCTACAGGCTGTTCTCCAGCAGCGGCCATGGGACTGAGACAGTGGTGAGCAACAGAGCTAAAAACCCAGGACTGGTTGACTTTTAAAAATCATTACCATGGAGCCCTTGTGTTTATGTTTTTATTTTTCTCTCCATCTTTCTTATCCTTCTATTCTGAATTGCCCTATGGTGAACTTAGTAGCACAAAGATCCCTCAGAGAAGAAAAAGTGAACCCTGAGGAAACATACAGAAAGTATGTAAACTCGTAGGGAGAGAGATGCTAAAGGTGGTATTAAAGACTCCACAAACATAAGAAACTAAGACTTTAGAAACAATCAAATTAATTTAATTGAATTAGAAAACAGATCAACCACTTAACAGAGTGGTGGCACATAGTGAGAAGTCGGCAAATTGTAATTATTGGTGGTGTAAATGTTAGTATGAAAAAGACAAAATAGAGCAAAGATTATCCTTGGAATCTCTATTTTGACATGCACAAATCTCTAATAACACATGGAAAACTCTCATTCCTCTGGTGAATTCAAGAAAGTTCTAACCCTTTCGAAGAGAGAGCAGAGCAGCTCCATCAGCACAGCCCTAACTCACTGTTTGTTCATTAACACGTTTGAGGCACATTGGGAGACAGGAGAGATTGCTCAGGGGTCTTTCACATTGTGCGTTAGCTAAGCCCCTTCCTGGAGGCGATGTTAAGAATCAACTAGACCAGTTCCTGCATTATTTTAAATGAAGAGACCAGCAGCCAGCAGGATGAAGACCCTTGTCTCTGTGGTATAGCCTGTGTCACTCTCATGTTTCTCATGAATAAGTGGAGATTATAATACTTTGTTCACACAAACATTGTATAGAGATTGTGCAGGTCCTGGTATTACACTACAAATTATTTAGATCAATTTAGGGAACAATTTGGGCAAGTGTGGAGAATTCCTCTGAGACCACAGTGTCAGGTATTGAAACACAATTTCAACAGATAACTTGGATACAGGGAGGCTTGGATTGAATGTTAAAGGAATAGTAGCATATTTTCTATAGGGCTTTGTATTCAATAAATATAGATGATGTAAATACAATCAACCCTTGATTATCCATGCTTATAAAATGATAATAAACTAAAATAATTTATATTTGGAGTGCATTGTATGCATTTTTTTAACAGCTCTTCTTAATCATACATTCTTTTTGTCAACATGAAAATTAATTTCCAGTTTCTGAACTCTTGTTCCAAAGAGTACTTATTAAAACCACAATGAGGTTAAAAATTTGCTGAAAATAAACCAAAAAGTTTATAATCCTACAAAGATGATTGAGAGAAGACTATGATATTTTGTAAAAACCAACACCCTCAGAGGAAGAGATTTTCAATTCTCCAATACTTATACCTGAGTTTAATGTAGATATGAAAGGATTTTTTGACGGAGAAATTGCATGCAAGTAACCATTTGCAGAATATGGACCTTGGTGAATGCTGCTAGACATATAATTGAAAGACAGATTTTGTTTTTTGAAAAGACATCACTCAGAGGGTCATAGACTTTGATCAACACTTTGTGTGTTGTTCCATGCCATTTTCTAATACCATTCTAAAGTGATAGATAATCGATAATATTATGCCTTGTGATTTCCATCCTGCTACCTCAAACTTCTATTTAACGGTTACATTATCAAATTTTTCACCTATTTGTCATACCTCTCTAACGGGGTTGGTAATTTTTTGAGGATAAATGCCATGCTAAATGCCATGTTTCATCTCCCAGAGTGCCTGGCGTGGTACTCCATTCATAGGAGGTGGGATCCGATAACATTCATCAAACACCTCTAATGTTTGACACTGCCTCATCTAGCCTCTTTCCTCCCACAGCTATCCGAAGGCATGGCCACCCAGCAGACTCTCCATGGCCTTCAAGCCTTCACTAACTACTCTATTGGAGTAGAGGCCTGCACCTGCTTCAACTGTTGCAGCAAAGGACCGACAGCTGAACTGAGAACCCATCCTGCTCCGCCCTCAGGACTGTCCTCTCCACATATCGAGACGCTGGCCTCAAGGACGGCCTCCTTCCAGTGGAGTCCCCCCATGTTCCCCAGTGGTGTCATTCACAGGTAGTGGGTCAGGCGGAAGGATGAATAAACTAACAAGGCATGCGTACAGACTTATGAACTCATGGTATAGCCTACTCCGTACCTAGGCTACAAGCCCGTATAGCTACCCAGCACTCCCCAGGGAGGACTTGCTTATTGAATAGATATCTACAGCAAAGTAGACAAATAAATTGATTTGAGTGCTAATGTTACCTGTGATATATTTAAATCATAAAAGCAGCTAATGATAGAAAGGAGAACAACAAGATAAGCTTTACATTAAACAGACAATGCAGTATGTTTGTATTCAATATCCTCCTCCTAATAGTTTTCTGGAAGCATTCCTTCTACAAGCCTTCACTGGAACATAAGACACCTCCACAGTTAAATCAGAATTGCCCTGATCTAATTTAAAATATTGTCATAAACCACTGTTTGGAAGAAAAAGAAGACACTTGACTCAAATCATTTAGAAAAAAAAGTCTTTATTCTAAAAAGAGAAGAACCATTTATGTCTCTCCTCTTAAAAGAGGGAGATGTCTTATCTCTACCAACAAGGATCGCTAGTTGCTGGGTAAACAGCAATGTGTGTGTAGACGGTGACTTCTCTTATCATTTCTCTAGTTACATCTGCTGCTCGTTTCCAATAACATTACATAAAGTGTTTCTGAGAGCAGTTTTCTGCAAATGGAAGTTTTAAAGAGCCTGTAGTCTATGAAAACAAAATGTCTCCTCACAAAATAGAACCAGTTTAAAAGAGAGAGTTAAACTAATTCCATTACCCATCTTCACTCTATGTATCCATTCTCGTTTTAGCTATGAACTCCAACTCCACATGGCTTGCCCTCCTGACTCAGCCCTCTCCTGTACTCCCAGCCAAATAGAGACAAAGTACATGGGTCTGGGACAGAAAGCCAGCCTTGGGGGTCTCCAGCCCTACACCACGTACAAACTGAGAGTGGTGGCACACAACGAGGTGGGCAGCACAGCTTCTGAGTGGATCAACTTCACCACCCAAAAAGAATGTGAGTACAAGTGGCTGCTACCATAAGCCAGAGAGATTGGAAGGCATTCAGGAGAAGCTTGTCCTGAAAATCAGGGAAGCCACTTTTTAAAACAGATTGAGTGGGCTCAATAACACTGAATGTTACTGAAGCATTGATGAGGATGACTACTGAGGAAAAATGCCTACTGGATTTAATAATATGGAAGTCAAGGGCAGATTTAGGAAGGATTTTCATGTGGGGATAGGGTAAAAACAAATTTAGGGGAGTTAAACCATCAATGGGAAGAAAGAAAGTGAACAAACACTGATAGACCATGTTTATAAACAGTTTTGCTACTCCTTTTCTTTGTAAATTACGTGGCATAGTCTCTAGTATGTCCAGAAAGCATTGAGACATAGCACTATTAGGAAAAGCAAAAGGGCAACTGAGTGAAGAAAAGGGCAATCAACTAATTAATTGGGGGCTTCCTTACATTTTTATATAATACAGTCATGCATTGCTTAATGATGGAAATATGTTCTGAGAAATACATTGTTAGGTGAGTGTCATGAAAATATCGGAGTGTACTTGCACAGACCTACATGTTATAGCCCACTCCGCCCCTAGGCTACAAACCTGTATAAGCATGTGACTGTGCTGAATACTGCAGGCAATTGTAACGCAATGGTTATTTGTGTAGCTAAACATAGAAAAGGTACAGAAAAAATCTGATATAAAAGATAAGAGGGACAGGCGCAGTGGCTCACGCCTGTAATCCCAGCACTTTGGGAGGCCAATGCAGATGAATCACCTGAGGTCAGGAGTTCGAGACTAGCCTGACCAACATGGTGAAATTCCATCTCTACTAAAAATACAAAAATTAACCAGGCATGGTGACACACACCTGTAGTCCCAGCTACTCAGGAGGCTGAGGCAGGAGAATCACTTTAACCCTGGAGGGAGAGGTTGCAGTGAGCCGAGATCATGTCACTGCACTCCCGCCTGGGCAACAGAACAAGACTCCATCTCAAAAAAATAAAAAAAAGTAAGAGGTGGTACAGGGCAGCTCCATTATAATCTTATGGAACCACCATCATTTCTGCAGTCTTGATCAAAACATCATTTTGAGATACATGACTATAACTTAGATTTTATAAGGTATATGCTTTTATTGTTTAATAATGGCAAACACAAAAAGGATTAAGAATAAAATAAGTACTTATCAGAACCAACTACATAATTTATGGAGTCCAGTGGAAAATGAAAATATGGAATCCTTTGCTGAAAAATCATTACGAATTCCAAGACAGCAACAGTAGAGAGTCACGCTAAGCCCAGGACTCTTCTGCGTCACAGGCCTGTGCAGCAGCACAGTTCACGTGCCAAGAAAGCTGGTCCTGCTTATCATCCCCTGACCCAGAGGCAACCACTACTAATATTTTGGAATAATCAGTTCCTTTAATCTCCTTTCTATGCATAATTTTTACCTGTGGCTGAGATACTATAACTAAAATTTCATAATCGGCTTTTTGTTTGACATTATTGTATTAGCATTTCCCATGGCATTAAAAAAACTCTTTAGCCACCAATTTTCATGGCTATACAATAATCCATATATAAATTAATTGGGGCATTTGGGTTGTTTTTTAATTTCCCTTTAATAAATATGATGAAAAAAATCTTTGTGAACAGATCTTTGAATGTCTGGTTATCTTCTTAAATTAAATTTTGACAAATAGAATTTACTATTAATACATCAAATATTTTAGTATTTTAAGGCTTTGAATACTAATTTCATGTTTTACTTCCAGAAAGATTATGTCAGATTATAATCTTACCTAAAATACTCTATCTGGCATTGAATATTATGCCAATTTTAAAAGCAAGAATTACGCATTTATAAAAGACCAGTGTCTCACACAAGGACCTTAATGTGTCTGAGCAACAACATGGCAGGATGTTAGTAACAGGTTACGTTTACAGAGGACTTGTTTGTTCCTGGTAGAATTTTAGCATTTTACAAATACTTATTACAACAGGCCTATGAAATAAGTACTATTATTATCCAAATTTACAGATGAGAAAACTGAGGCAGGACTATGAATTGTGCACTGCAATTCCAGGATACCATTCATATAGACTGTGATCTGAACTGAGGCTCTTGGAGTTAGACAATGAAGTGGCCCTCAACTAAGGCCACAGCTTAAGTAACCTGGCCAGTTTCCACATCTAGTTAGTGCAGCAATTACTCTGAACTTATGATCACTGAGCTTGGCTGCTGTCTCAGTACTACTCTTTCCCTGATCAATTAATTTCCTACTCTCTGTAATCAAGACTTCAAACCATCTCCACCTTCGCCAAACCTCCCTCTGCAGCTCACCCTTTCTCCCTGCATGCCCACAACCTGGCTCACCCATTTCTCCCTTTACTCTATGCAGAACTCCTTGCCTTGTAATTCTCCAGGAAAAGAGATGTCATCAGTCAGTAATTTACTCCTATTCTCCCTGCAGACAAACCTATCTGCATTTACCCCATTGCTGTCAGTGACAAGGAAAGAGTGGTCCTTCTTCCGTCTGAGATAAACCTGCCTCCCGTGTAGTGAATTTCATCCCCTTCACTACTCACCATCCCTTCGAAAGGGTCTCCTTAATCTTTCTGTGTATCTCACTTTTATTCAAAGTTCCTTCTATCTTTCTAATGTTAAAGCAAACAAGCTCCACTTCCCCTGCAGTGATGCTGGCTCTCCTCTCTCTGACAGCAAAACTTTCCTAAGGAACGGTCCGCAGATGCTTTGCGCATTTCCTCTCTTCCACTTACTTTTCAACTTCCTCAGCACTGGATGAAAATATCTTCCTAAGTTTGCCCTTGGCCTCCATATTGGTATATCCAGAAGGCATTTATCTCCAGGAGTCACCTTCACTGACTTTCCAGTAGCATTCAATGCAACTGAACTTTCAATTTTCGATCCTTTCTTAAAAAGTGGTTTACCCTCATTTTCATAACCACCCTCTCCTGGTTTCTTTTCTACTATTTTGGATTTTCATTTTTAGTCAACTTTGTTGGTTGATCTTCTTCCACTGCCCAAATCTTAATCCTAAACTTTTAACTTTGTCCCCTTGCCCTTTCTCTCCTCCCTCCTTTCCTCCTCCCTCATCAGGTGAGGTCATCTGCTCCAAAGCTTTGGTTCCAAAAGCCAGACTCCCGTGGTCACCTCCTACCCAAGTGCTCTGTTTTGAAGTGTATACCCCTGCACCCAGCTTCCTCACAGACATCTCCTTCTGAATTTCTCATGCCCCAGACAGAGCTTGCAATTTTCCCCTTCAAGCTATGATTCCTGTAGTCCTCACTTTCTCCATTTTCATCTCCAGCACTGGACACAGTATCTTAGATTCCAATAAATGTTGCTTAATGAATGAGCGAGTGCACCTAACACTGCATGTTTATTGTTGACACTGCTCAATCAGCATTTTTGTCACTCATACTATATTCAAAGCAAACTGTAATGATTCTTAATGTGTGCTGTCTGATTTTGTAATCTCCTTCACAGTACATCCAGAAGCCAATTTTGCTAAATGTTGTAGCTTTTGGTTGATGTGGCCAGAAAGCCAGAGAACAGCTAGGTGAGCTTTGTAGTTTATAACCAATGCCCTTTTGAGTCATGAAGCTGAGCTTTTGCCGATTTTTTTTTTTCTTATGCTTGGAAGAACAAAGTGAACTGATTTAAGATTTTCTTCCTGTGGCCAGGCATGCTGGCTCATGCTTGTAATCCCAGAGCTTTGGGAGGCCAATGTGGGAGGATTGCTTGAGGCTAAGAGTTCAAGACCAGCCTGGGTAACATATCAAGATTCCCACCTCTACAAAGAAATTTTTTTTTAAATAGCCAGGTATGGTGACATGCACCTATAGTCCCAGCTACTCAGAAGACTGAGGCGGGAGGATTGCTTGAGCCCTGGAGGTCAAGGCTGCATCGAGCTTTGATCATGTCACTGCACTCCAACCTGGGCAACAGAGTAAGACTTTATCTCTGAGAAAAAAAAAAAGATTTCCTTCCTTTGTGTTTTTTCATATTGGAGAAGCAGTTGGACTACTACCATAGGAGAAAAGGTTCCCTTAACCCACTACTGGGTCAATAGATATGGAAAAATACAAGAAATGACTACGATATGGGTTCTAAAATACCATTTATATTACTTTTAACTCATTATAAACACTGGGAACAGGAAAATCTGCACCAGATAATACAAACCAGAAAATAATTTGGGGCTGGGTGTGGTGTCTCATGCCTGTAATCCCAGCAATTTGGGAGGCAGAGGTGGGCAGATCACTTAACGTCAGGAGTTCGAGACCAGCTTGGCCAACATAGTGAAACCCATCTCTACTAAAAATCCAAAAAAATTAGCCAGGTGTGGTTGCACACACCTATAGTCCCAGCTACTTGGGAGAACGAGGCACGAGAATCACTTGAACTTGGGAGGCGGAGGTTGCACTGAGCCGAGATAGCGCCACTGCAGTCTAGCCTGGGCAACAGAGCAAGAGTGCATCTCAAAATAATAATCATAATAATTTAGAAATAGAATATGCAGTTTTATATAAATGTGATCACATGTACATTCAGCAAAGGGTCTGGAGATGAAGCCTAACAACACCTTCAGCCCCCTCTGCTTGAATCCCCCTTCAGTGGAGAGAGAGGTGAGATATAAATGTTTAACAGCTGGCCTGCTTGAGGGACAAATGGCCTGATTTGAAGTGCTTGTCAGTTTCCATTGTGTGAACACCCCCATTACTGCTTTCAAGTGACCAACACGACGGCACTGAACACAGTCGGGAAGGGATGAGTAGTAGCTTATCATTATATAATATTTCCACCAGTCAGATAGAGTGGATGTAAATGACCTCAGGCACACAGACAGTAGTAAAACGTAGTGAAACAATTAAAAAGTTATGAATTTGGAGTATTTATAACCTTTGTTTTAATATAATTATTTGTTTATATAATTTAAATTTTAGTAGTGGCCGGATTTAACAACAACTTGCGAAATTCCTGAGCTTCAGCACACCACTGGGAAGCACCCACAGGGTGAACCAGTAAATTCTGTTCCTTTCAACGAATGTGTACCAATTTTAACAAAGTAGTATGGGCCTTAGTTTAAGCAAGTCTAGGTTCAGCTCCTTGGTCTCCTACCAGCCACTGACATAGAGCAAGATATTTGACCTCTCTGAACCTGAGTTTTCTCACCTCAAAAATTAGGAATCAATCCAAAAGGAATCAATCCTTTTGATTGAAAAATTAAAATCAATCCTTTAATTTTGAGGATTAAATGAGATAAAGTATGTCAAAAGCTAGGAGCATAGTGGTTCTTATCACTTTTTCAGTCTTCCTTGGGGAGGATTCGTAAACTCATTATTCTCGATTATTTTAATTGCTTACTCTTTTTCCTCAGGAAGGTCTCCAAATCCTACAGGACAAATAAGACTCCTATCTTTCTATTTTCTTGCTAGTTACAAGCCGTTTCTTTATTTGTGCTGTTATGATATAGGGAAAAGGTGAAAATCTACTGAACTAAGGTGATAGAGAGAAGTCATAGACAAATAACAATAGAGCTTTCCTTGTGATATTAGGCAGAATTAATGTTGGAAAAGCATTGAGATTTAAAGAGGGCTTGATAACTCTTGTTTTGGTGTTTGCAGAAAATTTTTCTTATGGCTTTATGAAAATATCTTATTTTGAAAGATAACAATCAACTATGTCTTTATGGCTGAATGTTATAATTACAAAAGCATAATTATTCCTTATTTTGTTATATTTCCTAACATCAGAAATAGATGGATTGTTTTTTAAAGAAAAAGAATCACATTCAATTTATCACTACTCACTCCTTTCTTTTTGTAAAAGCCAATTTGGTATGTAGGTGAATCTTAATGTTTTTACAAATATATTGATTATTTTGTAGAAAACAAGATCTCATGAAATAAATCTCTTCTGACTTGACAAAATGATATGGTATCCCTTCATTTGTTTCCACAAAAATTATTAATTTAGAAGATGAGCCCCAGTTAAGGATTTTCTTTTTGTTTTAGTAAGGAGCTGAAAAATCAAAAGAGACTGTGCCTGTGAAATGTACACAAAGTTGCTTCTATATGTGATATAATACTTAGGAGACCTAAGCTTGATTATATACTAATGTACTATGCTATTGATTGATGAGTCAGGGCAATGAATTATTATACTTGAATTGCTGTTTGCAAGGCTTTTTAACTATCTCAGAAAACAAACTAACGGTTTGAGAAAAAGCTTTAACAATAAATGGGTGCCAAAAGGACATAATTCACCATCTGAGCAGTTTGGTTTGGAGAAAAAAATATATTAACTTCATCTAGTCCTTGGGGCTTTGTGGCAATAAATATTGATTTGATATGAAAAATAGCTATCTACTGTAGTTAATAGTGTTAAGGATACTTTACCTGTTAAAAAGAGGGAAAATGCAACAAAATATGAGCTCCAGGGTTATGTTGGTGAGCAGATCCATTGTATGTTAATAGTTTTATTTATAAAACACCACTCTGTATCGATTTTTTTTAAAGCAGGCATAAAGTTGCTGAGAAAGCATTTCACACATGTTCCCATTGGTTTTCTTTTGTTTTGTAACACTGAGGAAAAAGTGAAGGATTCTAACAATGTTGGTCTTCTTTCTTTTTTTTTTTTTTTTTTTTTTGGATTGGTTTGGTTTGGTTTTGCTCATACTTTTTTTTTTTAAAGCGCACACCTGCACCCCTTCAAAGAGGTTACCCTTTTTAGAACCTACAACTTTCTCCCCACAGTGCCTCAGTACCGGGCCCCATTTTCGGTGGACAGCAATTTGTCTGTGGTGTGTGTGAACTGGAGTGGCACTTTCTTCCTGAACGGCCGACTGAAGGAGTACGTGTTAACCGATGGAGGGCGACGCGTGTACAGCGGCTTCGACGCCACCCTCTGCATACCGAGAACGGCGGACAAAAGTTAGTTTCTGACTCCTGTTTCTAAGTGTGGAAGGCGCTCTGTTCCCCAGCTTTACGGGATGTTAAATCTGAAAGCTGACCAGCAGATGCTCACCATTAAAACATCCTGGTTTAAGTGTCCACTTCTTGTGGGAAAGTTACCGCTTAGGATAAATAAGGTTTTCTTTCCTTCCCATTTGCAGCTTGACAGCACTGCAGTTATAATGTGGTTCAAGGGGAGAGTGCTGCCTCCACAGGACTGGAGGGTCCCCAGGAAGGAATAAGACCGAAGGGCAAGTTGGGGTCACAAAAGAAATAGCACCCATACATAGTCAATGACTACCCTAAAATAATACACTTCTAGCAACTTCATAGGTTTTCTTGCTGTATCTCCAGTCTCCAAACAGAGCCCTATCAGGAAATAACTATCTCCAACTCATAAGGATCTGAGTAAGGGGTTTCCTTCACCTTCCTTGATATCAGCCCCTGGAAGAACCATCTTGTCCCTCTAAGATGGAGTTCCTTCTTCCTGTTTACTTACACGTCCCTTTTCTCTTTGCCTTGTTTTTAAATTGAATTAAGAAAATGCTTTACAAGGCACTAAGTATTTTCTAGTGATCAGCACGCTCACAGGACCAACGCTCACTATACAATGTAGTGATTAATGAGTATTTTATCTTGGTGTAAGGTAAAGGTAAACAGTGAGCTCCAGCATTGCATGTATACTCATAGAAACTTAATAAAATTTTTACAAAGACTCAGCTACACATGTTCATAGTTACCGTTCATGGTCACCTGGGCAGCTCATTGGGAAGGAAAGGTGGCCTGATGGTTGGCAGACACAGGTTCTACCTGGCCAGGCCTCTAACCATCTGTGTAACCTTGCAAGGGTCACTTCCCTCAGGTTCCTGGCCACTGAAAGAGCAATTTAGACCATGTGATTTCTAGGATCCCTTTTGAGCTCTCCTGTTCAGTAAGAAACTCTAGGTCATTCAGTGGAAAGTACACCTGTAAATTTCAAAGGAAGGGTTTAAACCGTGTGCAGAATAAGACGCGCTTTGTGTATATCCTTTACTCTGTTATTCTTTTCCTTTGCTGTATAAGCTCTAATTTTTCTTAGTTCTATTACCTATGGATAGGCTATTATTACACTAATGATAGCTTTTTTTCTTGAGCATTTTAAAATTAGAAATAATTTTGAATATTATATAAAACATTCTAACTTGCTCTGAAATCCTCTTTTTCATGCTATGATGCATTGCTCTTTTAAAAGCATGTGCCCTATTTGTAGGTGTTGAATGAACAAGTCATTTACCAATTCTTCCTTTTGTCTAGCCTTCTTTTTCCAGGTCATCTGCACGACTGATGAAGGAAGTGTTAAGACACCATTGATCCAATATGATACCTCTACTGGACTTGGTAAACAACTCATATTATACTTGGTGTAACACCTATGCATTTTCCTCAAGAAACACACATATGTTTGTTTATACATACTTGGGGTCTTAATGTATTAGCACCGACTATACAGAAGAAATTGTGCCAAGTGTGTCCGAGATTTTTTTTTTTTTTTTTTTTTGAGACAGAGTCTTGCTCAGTCACTCAGGCTGGAGTGCAGTGGTGCTATCTCGGCTCACTGCAACCTCTGCCTCCCGGGTTCAAGCAATTCTCCTGCCTCAGCCTCCCAAGTAGCTGGGATAAGGCACGCACCACCACACCCAGCTAATTTTTTCTATTTTTAGTAGAGACGGGGTTTCACTGTGTTAGCCAGGCTGGTCTCAATCTCCTGACCTCGTGATCCACCCACCTCAGCCTCCCAAAGTGCTGGGATTACAGGTGTGAGCCACCATGCCCAGCCAGAAATTTTTTTAAAAGTCCTCATGGGACTTATATTAGGCAAGGAGTAACAACATACTGTTTTTTTTTTTTTTTTTTACAGAGTCTTACTCTGTTGCCCAGGCTGGAGTGCAGTGGTGCAATCTCAGCTCACTGCAGCCTCCAGCTCCAGGTTCAAGTGATTATCCTGCCTCCCGAGCCACGCCTGGCTGATTTTTGTATTTACAGTAGAGATGGGGTTTCACTGTGTCGGCCAGGGAGGTCTCAAACTCTTGATCACAAGTGATCCACCCACCTTGGCCTCCCAAAGTGTTGGAATTACAGGCGTGAGCCACCACACCTGAATATACTCTTAAATATACTCTTAAAATGCCAGAATATACTCTTAAAATGCCAAACATTGAACTGTAAATATGGAAAAGACCAGAGAGCTCAAACTAAATTTTTCTTCTAACCACAAGCCCTGTCAATAAAGTATTGTATGACTTCATGTACATAAAGGTGATTTACAGAGGAAGTTAGAGGAGAGATCAGAAGAAGAAAGAAAATATTCAGCCAATTCATGTTGATGATAATGTTAATATTCTGGATTCAAAGCCTAGAATGATAAATTTGAAAAGTGTATTTTATCCTCCATAAAAGAGTATGATTGACTGTTGATATCAAGTAATTTAGCTCAAGGGATACAATTTTAATTTTTAAGGAGCATCTTTTAAATTCAGTTTCACTCATAGTCTCTGAATCTAACATTTGTGATACTTTATAAAAGCAAATTAGAGAAATGCCAAATATTTTCCATTAAAACAGATTTGGAATTGATATCCCATTTTAAATTCCAGTAATTAATGACATATCAAATTTGCATTTATATATAAGGTTTTTTTGAAAAATAAAAGTGTCCAAAATTTCTGAAACACAATAAAACATAGATATTATTGTCGAAGATAGTTTCAATTTGTAAAAATAACATATTATTCTATGTTTCCAAACTTTACATGTCTGGATGTCATATAAAATTTTCTACCACACTTAATTCCTCTCATATGGCTTATTTCATTTAATAGCAGTGGTAGGATAGAACAGACATCATTCGGTATTCTGTTAGCAACGCCAATATTTCCCCAAGTGGACAAGTGGAGGTCTAAGGGACACAGGAATTTATCCAGGAATGCTCTGCTAGCTTGTTACTGGGATGAGAACACCAACATGGATTTTCTATTGACTTCTGGCCTGGGACCTTTTCTTTGCAATGGTTTGCCAAGTTAAGTACACGTAAGAATCACCCCAGTATGCTTGTTTATTATAGTTTCCTGGGCCTCTGGCAGGGATTCAGACTCAAGGAGGCTCAGAATCTGCTCTTTCCTGCCCAGTGATTCTGACACAGGGCTCAGGACCATGTACTGAGTGATGCCGGAAAACCAAGGTTGCTCACCTTCTAAGCCCTGCCAGTCTAGTTTCCTTGGTGAATAGGAAGTGTGTTGTTCCTGAAGGCAGGCCAACAACAGAGAGGGATTTACTGTGACACTGGCTGTGGTTTCAGTTTTTCTTTGGATCTGAGGCCCGGTCACCAGAGTTTCAACCCCTGACAGTGAACCTCCCATGTGATGCACAGGTGGAGTCCCTTGAGGTGAAGGGGTACTTTGAAAAGCCAGAAGGGAAGGGATAAAGGGACACCATCCTGATCTCGAGGTCTTCATAAAAAGGAGAAATCCCTGGTTGGCTCATGAACAAGAATTGAGGGTTTCCATTGTGTCTGGAGGCCAGGCTCTGGGCAGAGCAGAGGGAGGGAACTCTGAGGATTGCACAACGCTCTGGCAGATTCCAAGATGTGCTACCCAACTAATATCCGTCGTCAGTTCTAATTTTCATGGTGTAACTTTGAAAAACACTCCTGTTCCCTTGCCCGGAGGCAGCCTCCAAGCAGGAGAGTGGCGGAGACCTCATTTTCCTCTGACTGTTCTAAGGGCTATTTCTCTTTTGAGACTCCCCTCGGGCAGGCTGCCCTCCCTTCCCCTATGGGCTGTGGAGGAAGGCGCCCACTGGGCCCATCACATCAGTTTCTGGAGTCACAGCCAAAGAGTTTTTTCCTCTCTGTGCCACATACAGAGGAGACAACTCTTTTAGTGTGCCACCTAGGCTGGTTTGTTTTTAATCAAACAACACACGTTGGTTCCTAATTAGGGGAATTTCGACCTGCTGGAGCTTGATTGGAGTGTTGACTCAACCCTTTATTTTAGAGATGGCAAGCAAAGGTCAGAGTCCAGTATTTAATCACAGAGCTGATCGGCAGCAGAGTTAGGGTTGACAAAGTTTAGTTTTAGTCACTTTCTCTTCCTGCCTTTAATATTTTCACCCCAGTTCTGAACTTTTTCCTTTAAGTCTTTCCCTGGGAGTGTGAGTGTGAAGTACCAGGCAGGCCCACAAAGTTCTAAGGGAGCTGAAAATGGGGAGATTTGTCCAGTGAGTGAGTAGGCTTTGCAGTTGGGTCTGTTTGTTTTTCTGACCTGGCTGTAGGTATTAGATTTAGATGACTAGCTCTCTCATTCCCAGCTCCACACCAGCCTGTGTGGCCCCTGCATTGGATCCACAGGTTTCTGTGCTGGCTCCAGCAGTGGCTAGATGGGAGCAGATCTCTGGTCACTCCACCCCCACCCCTGCCACACTCCTGCTTAGCTTGCCAAACTGACAACATAATTTCACTGCCTTTGACTGTCCTGCTCTGATCCTTGTCAGCCTCTCTCCTATCTTCCCCACAAGACTTAATAAACCTGCCTGGCTGGGCATGGTGGCTCGTGCCTGTAATCCCAACATGTTGGAAGGCCGAGATGGGTGGATCACGAGGTCGGGAGATTGAGACCTCCTGGCCAACATAGTGAAAACCCATCTCTACTAAAAATACAAAAATTAGCTGGACGTGGTGGTGTGCACCAATAATCCCAGCTACTTGGGAGGCTGAGGCAGGAGAATCACTTGAACCCAAGAGGCAAAGGTTGCAGTGAGCCGAGATCACACCACTGCATTCCAACCTGGGTGACAGAGCAAGACTTCATCTAAATAAATAAATAAATAAATAAATAAAAGAATAATAATAATAATAATCCTGCCTACCCTTCATCCCTGTAAAGACCTAAGCATAGGGCCTGGCACCAGGTACATTATTGTTAAACATGAGCCACTTTTATTAATACTAACCTCATGTGCAGAGACTCACATCAACTGAACTCTCAATGTGTGAACACCAAACAAAGGTAAGTGGCCCCAGTGCTAAAAGATTTCTTTCCATAGGAAGCTTTCCCAGTGCATTTGGGTGACGGTTTGCAGAGCTTTTGCTCTTTAACAGAGAGGCCATGTAAAGACAACATAGAAGAAAACACAGGCTATTAATATCATAATGGAAAATGGAATCTGATGCTTCAAAATCCAGTTTACACAAAATGTCAGGAATGGGACTGTTACATGACACAAGGCCACCTCAGATCTCCAAGCAGTGATTTTGTTTGTGACTCTGCAGCAATAATAGTAAGGGTCCCAGTCCCTCATGAGAACCCAAGCAAGGACTTTGCTCCCAAGGCACACAGTTATGAAACAGGTGACCCTCAAGGTTACTTTGGTAACCCCTTTTAAAAATTGCTTCCCACACTCCCATCTTTCCCAGGGATTTGCCAAGACAGTGGTGATTTCCAACCTGAGCAGCAGAGCCAGAAGTGTCAGCAAGGCCTCTCAAGGGCTGTAAGCATCTCGTTATAACCCAGCAACCCACTGAACCATTACCCCAGCCTGTACACAAGTGCAAACAAGCTCCAAGAGACAAACTGCTTTCAACTCCTCTCTAATTTACTATCAAACAGCAGGGCCAGAGATGACAAAATTGCTTTCTGAAATAACATTTCCCCTTTCTTTCTCTGGGTTTTGCAGGCTTGGTCTTAACAACACCTGGAGGAAAGAAGGGATCGCAGAGCAAAAGCACAGAGTTCTACAGCGAGCTGTGGTTCATAGTGTTAATGGCAATTCTGGGCTTGATCTTGTTGGCCATTTTTCTGTCACTGATACTACAAAGAAAAATCCATAAAGAGCCATATATCAGAGAAAGACCTCCCTTGGTACCTCTTCAAAAGAGGATGTCTCCATTGAATGTTTACCTACCTGGGGAAAACCATATGGTATGTCTGTAGAAGTGTGGCCCCATTTCCCTAATTTCCCTATCACTGGACTAGAATACTTGTTTTCCTTCTGAGAAAAATGTGTCATAGCCATAGTAACAAGGAACCAGATGTAAGTTATGTTTCACTAAGTGTGGGGACCAAGAGAGACTAACCCTAGAACAGCTTTCTCAACTTTGGCTGCACATTAGAATCACCTGGAAAGCTTTAAAAAATATCACTGCCTGGTCTTCATCCAAGAGATTCTCATTTCCTTTGTCTTGAGTAGGGCCTGAAGATCGGTATTCTTTTCTTCACTCCAAAAGTGATTTTAATGTGTAACTAAGGATGAGTATTTCTGCCCTGTAATTGTAAGCCAGGGCCGGGTGAAGAAGAGTTGTATGTTGAGATCACCTGGGGAAATTATAGGTTGTATTGCTGTGTAATTTGGTGGTGGGGAATGGGCATTAAAAGGGGGAGATGGGGAGGGAGGGACTAAAGTGTTAGCGGTGCTCAGTCTGTCCTGTGGTCCTGACACCCTGTGCCACAGGGGATGGAAGGCTCCTCTTAGCTCTAGACTACTCACTCCCAAAATAGGAGGTCCAGTAAAGGTCTAGTGGGAGAGGGCCCCATCACTTGGTAGTGCAGGACAGTCATTGCCCAGAGCACTCATTGAAGAGTAAAAGGTGATTTAATTCCATGGTGCACTCTGCTGTGGGGCTATGTCTACCTGGAGGAGGAAAGGCTGTGTTTTCTAATCCTCACCAGGTACCCATCTATTCCCCAAAGCTGTGCACCCACAGGGCTACATCTTTCTGAAGAGGTGCCTTTTTTTCCAGTTTGCACTAAGGTTCTGTATTAGCTAGTGGCTACCCTTGGCAGTACCAAAATTAAGCACAGAAGCCTGGTCAAGCTGCTTACAGTTCAATATTTTTAAAAAATGGCGGGGAGTGAACGCAGCAGCATTGTCTGCCTTCAGACCTCTTCACTTTTCCAGCACTCAGCGATGAATGATCACTGGTTAAGCCCCAACATGGCTGGATCAGACCTAAGTAGCAGGAGTGCTGGGGGCACAAAAGGGCAGTGGGCCCCCTGAGGTCCGTGGTTTGTGGCTGGTGTGGGAAGTAGCAATAGGACAAAGATGTGGTGGTGGAGAAGCAAAGAAGGCACTGGTCAACACCACTGGGGCCTTGGCTGTCTCTCTAGTCACATCTGTCCCACTCCTCTTCTCACTGATCCTCCTCGGAGCCTCCTTCCTCCCTCAGCCCATCAGACAAGCTCTAAGCACAGTCACCATTGGGTGACTCACACTCTTGCTTCACTCACATCTCTGCACAAATGTCATCTCCCATTCTATGGAAAATTTCCTAGCCCCTTAACCCACTTCTTTTCTTTTCCATAGGATTTATCACATAACACTAAATTAGATATGTTTGTCTGACTCCTGAAATAGAATGTAAGCTCCCAAGATCAAAGATCTTGTGGGCCTCTTCCTGTTGCATGTGCCCCAGCACCCGGAACAGTGCCTGGCATATCATAGGCACTCCACGAATGTTTGTTGAATGAATGAATGTCAAGCGACCATTTCGAACCATGGGCCGTTTGCTCCTGTTCAGTGAATAGTCATTACGAGATTCTCACTGAAGAGCAGATATTTCAAAATTTTTCCTTGTTAAAGAATAACTTTCTTTAAGGAGCCCATGTTCTTCGAAGGTGCACTGCTGCTGGAGGAAGGCAGTGGAAGAGAGAAGAAGGCAGGAGAGATCTGTTTAGCCTGAGAGATGCGCTAAATCGAACCTGGGGTCTGTGGAGTGCACAGCGTAGTGAAAGGAAAGTTCCCAAGCACTGCTGGGCACATCTACTGTATAATGTGAGGTGTGGTTACAGGAAAGCATACCCACATACCAGCAGTGTCCAGAACTCATTTCAGTGATACGTTATCCTGTCCTTCGACCCAGTCCCTACAGGCAGGCACCTCTGTGTCAGAATCCTCCATGAGGAGGAACACTGTCTTCCTTACTTGGTTAACTTAGAAGACACTCCCACTCATTCTTGTGGGGATGTTATGTTACTCTGGATATAACCCCATAGCTCAGGGTTTTAATGAGTCTTGTTAAGCTTCGTTTTGTCAAAGTGAGACCATGAACTGTCTGCATCAGCATCACATAGGAGGAGCAGGACCTGAAGTTCTGAGGGAGAAACTCAATAAGCTGCCATTTTAACTGGAACCGCAAGAAGTCTGGGCTGGGCGCGGTGGCTCACGCCTGTAATCCCAGCACTTTGGGAGGCCGAGGTGGGCAGATCACGAGGTCAGGAGATCGAGACCATCCTGGCTAACACAGATGAAACCCCGTCTCTACTAAAAATACAAAAAATTAGCCAGGCATGGTGGCGGATGCCTGTCGTCCCAGCTACTCAGGAGGCTGAGGCAGGAGAATGTCGTGAACCCAGGAGGTGGAGCTTGCAGTGAGCCGAGATCGTACCACTCTACTCCAGCCTGGGTGACAGAATGAGACTCCGTCTCAAAAAAAAAAAAAAAAAAAAATAGAGGTCTGATGCATAGCAAAATTTGAGAACAGCTGAAAATGAAATAATAATATAATACAAATCCTGTATGCAGTGTGCACTGTTTGATAACGAGTAGAAACAGGTTGGGGGAGGGGGCTGGTTAGACCTTGCAGTCCTGACACCACACAGGCTAAGCCACCTCTGTGGACAGACATAGGCTTCAGCTGGGAAAAGCAGACAAAAGAATGTAAACACCTTGTTCCTGCACACCCTTTACCATCAGGGAAATATACAGTGGCACCCAACTGATTCTTTCACTGAATGGCCAAAACTGAGTCAGGTGTGAGGATGGGAAAGCATGGAGGGACTGGGTGACTGCCAGGGCTCTGGTCTCAGGGAACTGGCTCATCCTGAGCAGGGAGGTCGTTCATTGCAGGCAGGTCTCAGCAGAAGCGAAATCTGGGGTACGCCAGGGCACCGGGTGGAATTCCCCTGAGCCTGTTGAATCATAATTTAATCCTATTCAATTGACAGAGTGTACTTGCAAGTCTTCTTCTGTGGCTTTTTAAAAATATTTTGAAACCAAACTGCTCTCACAAAGTTGGAGACCATGAGAGACATTGTCAAAAATTAGCCAAACTAAAAAGAGTACAATTTGCATTAGTAGAGCAAAATGAAGTCCTCATTGGTGACTGTGGGCTCCTCATCTACTCAGATGGGAAAGAATCCACTCAAGGGGAAGAATCTGAATAGGAACAAGCCAGATTTACCTGCTCAGTTTTCCAGATTGACTGTCTTTTCACTTGAGTAGGTCAATGAGCTATGCCCCTGCAGCACACACACATACACACACACACAAACACACAAACACTTCTCCCCCTCATTTGACAAGCTCTGGTTTCAGTGCTGGCATGACCCTCTTCCAAGCACCCCATGTCTTGTGAACAGGTAAGATATCCTTTGAACATCAGTCCCAAACTGGCAAAAGGATTTTAGGCTATACTCTGAATGGAGAGAAATAGGCAGAGGTGCCAGAGAATGCGAGTGTCTTTTGTATTTCATCAACATTTTTCAAGACCACACAGTATACAATACAGCTAAGTTTAAGCTCAAGTTTTGCTTGTTATTTAATTACTGGTTTGAAGATCCTTTCGTTCTCTGCAATACTAAACAAATAATGGCAGTGGTACTTACCTTAGAAACTAATCAATTAATTTCCACTCACCAAGGGTTTTTATTATTATTATTATTTCTTTGTTTTTTGAGACAGACTCTTTTTCTGTCATCCAGACTGGAATGCAGTGGCGCGATCTCTGCTTACTGCAACCTCCGCCTACTGGATTCAAGCGATTCTCCTGCCTCAGCCTCCTGAGTAGGTGGGACTACAGGCGCCCACCACCATGCCCGGCTAATTTTTGTATTTTTAGTAGAAATGGGGTTTCACCATGTTGGCCAGGTTGGTCTAGAAATCCTGACCTCAAATGATCCACCCGCCTCGGCCTCCCAAAGCGCTGGGATTACAGGCATGAGACACCGCTCCCGGCTTCACTATGAGGTTTTAGTTGCAAAACCCCAGTTTCTCTCTCTCTCCCTCTCTCTCTCTCTCTCTCTTTCTCTCTCTCTCTCTCTCTCTATATATATATGTATATATACACACACACACATACACACATATACATATATGCATGTATATATCATAGGATTATATATATATACACACACACGTACATCAGAGCAGTATTACATATGGGTATGACAATGCTGTTGTTGGAGAAATGCAAAGAATGTGTTTAAAACTTTTCCAAACATGGACTGATGTTGCCATTTGTTCTCAGTTTGACTCTGTGGCTGATATATCTGATGTGTCAAGCAATGTCACCCTAAAAAGTTACACCATGCACTTTGAGGTACCTCTGTGTGCTGCATGAATGCATGATCTTTTGCATGGTGTGTTGACTGCACAGTGAAAAAAGCAGGAACAGATCATCAATGACTTCCATATATCCGTTCCTTGGAAAGCTGAACAACATGAGTGAAAACTCTGTTTAAAAAAAAAAAAAAGAAAGAAAAAGCAGAAACATTTCATTGATCAGACCAGCTAAATCAGAGCCCTCAGATATTCAGAGCAACTAGATTTTATCTTACGGCACATTCTAGGTCTCAATTATGGAGTGACTTTGTCTTTCTGATGTTAATGTTAATATCAGACCTGATTTAATTTGGAGACTGGAATCCTAAAACAAAGGGAGGAATATGGAATGAGAAATGAGGGAGGGAGGGAGGAGTCAATTTCCCTACACAAATCCAGGACTTTTAAAGTGAAAGACAAACGGAGTTCACATAGTGGACCAACATAATATTGCTATCTTTGGCTGCTTTGGGGGAGGGGTGTTCTCAAGAGGGAGGCTCTGTGCTGACATGTATGAAGAAGATACCTTGTTCACCCACCATCTGTCTGCCTTGCCCCACCACTTTGCATGCAGAAAGCCCTTGCCCCACAGGGAACAACAGCCAGAGCACCAGTGCGTGAACTCTCTAGGTGCCAAAAACACTGGCCACCTAACTTGAGTATTAGCTCATCATCTCATCATTCTTACCAAGAAACCCGGGGTCACAGTGTTCCGGGTGCTCATAGCTGCTAAATTCTGTGGGTGACAGGTGTTCCCTTCATTGACAAAGTGACAATTGTCAGGAGACAGTCGTTCCCTTCACTGACAATGTGTGAGCCACAATCCGCTGTCATATTTCAAGCCCATGTTCATGATATGTGAATCACTCACAGCAACTTCCTTCTCAGGGATTAGCCGATACCAAAATTCCCCGGTCTGGGACACCCGTGAGTATCCGCAGTAACCGGAGCGCGTGTGTCCTGCGCATCCCGAGCCAAAGTCAAACCGGCCTAACCTACTCCCAGGGTTCTCTCCACCGCAGTGTCAGCCAGCTCATGGACGTTCAAGACAAGAAAGTCTTGATGGACGACTCGCTGTGGGAAGCCATCATGGGCCACAACAGTGGACTGGTGAGTTGGTTTCCTCATACAGGGCCTTTGCTAAATATCCCAGAAAAATACTGGTATGGAACTGCCTGCACTTCGCCGAATGCAGCCCCATGGCACTCGCCTCTGAGCACTTACCCAGTGAGGTTTTAACAACTGGTTTACTAGCATTACTACGTTTGGTAAGCAGGGTAGAAACTTTGTCTTGTTCTTCTGGTATACAATAGATGCTTAAAAATAAATGCATATTGGTCGGGCATGGTGGCTCACAGTTGTAATCCCAGCACTTGGGTAGGCCGAGGTAGGCAGATCACCTGAGGACAGGAATTTGAGACCTGCCTGGCCAACATGGTGAAACCCCATCTCTATTGAAAATACAAAAATTCACCGGGCATGGTGGTGCGTGCCTGTAATCCCAGCTACTTGGGAGGCTGAGATAGGAGAATTGCTTGAACCCGGGAAGTGGAGGTTGCAGTGAGCCAAGATTGCACCATTGCACTCCAGCCTGGGCAACAGAGTGAGACTCTGTCTCAAATAATAATAATAATAATGATGATGTATAAATAAGCAGCAAGCAAGTTATACTTCATAAACTTGGAGCAGAAGGTGACTGGAAACATTGGAATGGGCTTAAAACAAGGCATAAAGTACAAGCACTTGTTTTACTAAAACAAAAAATGTTAGTATGTCCACCTTTTACTCTTGGTGTATGGGTGGACGCAAAAAGAATATTTTGTATCAACAGGTGAACAAGATTGCTTTCCAAACACTTAGGAAATGATGACAAATGAGGCTGTTACTATTTATAAGCTTCATCTTTCCTAATTTCAGTCCAGTGGGTACAAATAATTGGCTCTTTGAAAGGTAACCTCTTCGTAATATAATATTTATTATCAGCCTCTGGGTGGTTGCAATAACAAAAATCTTAGAATTTTTGCCAACCATCAAATTTCGTTGTGCTGTCTTCTTAGATGCCTGCTGCAGTACCATTCCACTGGGCCAGTGAGAAAATAAACAGATAACCAGCTAGGAAGTTAGCTCCTCTGTTTACTCCTCTGGGGTAAAATTACCCACCTCCATTTCTTTCAATCATCTGCTTCTGTTTTTTGGATTTACACTCGTCTTTCTCCTCCGAGTCCTCACTTTTCCTGCACTGAAAAGTTGATGACTTCCATGAAGCCTTTCTTGACTAATAGCAAATAACAAAGGGAGTTCCCTGGATCCAGGTTCCCTAACACTACAAAAAAATGTACAGTCTTTCTTGCCTGTTCAGAATAATTATGTAATATATACATATCTATAATCTGCATGATAAAATTACAGGCTGTTTGATGTTGTTGTAATCTCAATTACATTATTTCATTTCAGATCTAAAGTTTTTAAAAGGCAGGGATAATTATATTTGGTTGAAACAAGGAATTGCTAATTGATCTTTTTTTACATGCAAAACAGCAATTGCTATACATTCAACATAATACATTGAAAGTTCAGATGAATTATTTCACCTAATCTTCACAAACTGTAAGAAGTAGGTTCTATTGTCATTCTCGTTTTTTTACAAAAAGAATTGAGGTTTAGAGAGGTGAGTGATTTAATGAGAGATTACACAGCTAGCAATTATTTTCATGGGTTTGGGTTCTTAAAAACATCATCTGACTACAGAACTCCTATTTGTAACTATTATACTGTATTGTCATTTTTGCTTGCTTTTCACAGTACTAATAATGGGCAATGTGCAACGGGACTCAGTACAAGCTTTTGAAGGTGCCAATACTTGGCAAGTTATCTCTTTATTATAACATTGTAACCAACATTACTAATCCTATTTGATAAATACAAAATACAGCACAAGAGTGGGAAGAAATGGAACACAAAGAGCTTGCATTCTGGCTCTTCCATTTACTATTTGAACTAAATCTTTATATATGTGTGTATATATATGTGTATATATATGAATCACCTGAGGTCAGGAGTTCAAGAACAGACTGGCCAACATGGTGAAATCCCGTTTCTACTAAAAATACAAAAACTAGCTGTGTGTGTGTGTGTGTGTGTATGTGTGTGTGTGTGTGTGTGTGTGTATATATACATATCCCACTCTACAGATGAGTAGACTGAGGTTTCTGAGGCTTAGAAAGGTTAAAATATGACACAATATAACCCTCAAACCAGATACACATTTTGAATTAGTTTAAAGTTCATATGTGCATGTGATGTGATCCTTTCAATGAGAAATTTAAGGCAAGGACTGTTGTAGACCTCACCATAGTGTTGAGAATAAAATGTTAAGCCTTTAATACTTATTACTTTTTACATATAATTGATATATCTATAAACTGATAGCAAATACTATTGATGGCAACTATTGTAGCCAATGACGATTGGTTTATTTTTCAGTATGTGGATGAAGAGGACCTGATGAACGCCATCAAGGGTTTCAGCTCAGTGACTAAGGAACACACCACATTCACGGACACCCACCTGTAAAGGATGGAAGCCCGGAAGACGTAACCCTGGAATGCAACCTCTGTACCCCTCTCCTCCTGGGTTATCACTGACATGTCATAAATGCTGAAAAGCCATTGTTTATTATCCTATAATTATTTAAAGAAATGACAACTGTTTTCGAAAGCGTTCCTTCTTAATAGAGGTCTAAGAAATGATATTTTTCTGGTTGTCTGAAATGAGAAGTAATATTCATATAAAAATACTTGCTTTGCTCTTATTTTGTGGAAGATAAAGTATGTAATTGTCACTTGGTTCTGTTTGGCAGTGATGCTACTGGTTAACTGAATAATCAGTGCCAATTTCAAGATGGCCTACAGTTGTTAGAAGTAGTAAGTTAGTTACTGGCTCAAAAACTAAATGATTCTATTGAAAGGATGTCACTGCTGTTCATTTCTATCTGCCATTTCTGTCAGGGTTGACATAATCCTGCAAGAACAGTTATTCTAATGATCACAGCTGCTAAATGAAATCCCAAACTTTGCACCAGGTCAATAAACTTTGCTGAAGGTTCTATTTATTTACAATACATAGGGTTACTCACCAAACATTTTGACAAGGCAACAGATAACTTACACATAAATGTCTCTGTTCTTGCATTTATGAATTTTCCAAAAATCTAAGGAGTAAAATGCTTATTTATACATTTTGAAGAGAAAACAAAGTGTTTCAATAGGAACACCTCTACTTGAACCAATGTTTTTATTTCACATATTTTATAGTTTTGAAACTCTAGTTTCTCTTAAAATTGTGAATTCACTGAATATCAGAGAATACTGACATCTTCAACTTAACACATTGCAAATGTAAACTACTGTTCTATTTGCAATATTTAATTAGGCTGCATGAAATTTTAAAAGGAAAAATGTATCTGTTCCTTCTAGTATTAACATATATACATGTAAAGACAAGACTACACCTATGTGTATATATATCATGTATATATTACTCTGTACTATATCCCTTCTTTTTGGAGAACTACCCATTATTTTAACCATAGAATCATTAAGAACAGATGATATGCAACAGTACCAATTCTCATGGTTCAAAAATGTCTATCATTTGCTCTAGTTGGATTACAAAGTCATTGGTCCAAGTCCAATGGCAAGAAAAATTTTCTTGCAAATCATCCACATAAAATCAAAGATATTTGAATTTGTTCTTCATGGAAAACAGAATAAGACAACTTCTCGTCTTCCTTCATCCTTAAAGGTCTTATTGACCCCAGGAAAATATTATGACTCTGTCTAACACACAATACTCACAATACTTTGTGAATCTACACCCAGAGGCAGGCATAAATTTGTAAAGGGATAGTCTTACTTACTCTGCCTGAAAACAATGAATTACCCCAGGGCCCAACAGTAAAAGATTGTGGACTTTGGGGGTATTGAGATTTCATCCAGCTCTGTGAGAGAGCAGCTCCTCAGACTGACCAACTCCTAGACAGTTTGCCAACCGTAAGTGTCAAAAGCACAGGCCAGTATTAAGCAGAAGTTCTACCACCTTATTAGAACTGCTATAAGCAAAAACATCTGAAATAAATGTGCATATCTGACAGTGACTGTACATAATATGAAATATATAGTTCTCGCCAAGTTTTTATACTTTCTGAAATGAAAACATAGGATTGATTAGTTTACTGATTTTTATTCCCATATGCCGATTCTGGGACAATTAAGTTAAGGCTGGCACAAATAAGCATTAACCAAAGTTGTGTCCAGCTCCTGTGAGCTACTTAAGGTATATAGGGAAGGAGTGGTCACAAACTTGCATCCTAATCCTTGGTGGCCTCTTCTAAGAATAGTTTGCTAGTCACAAAGCATAGTCTACAAATACGCTTTGCTAGATTCAGAAGACTGAGCTTATCCTGATTTTTGAAAAATTAACCAGGTACCTTTATCGCTGTGTATTTTTAAAAGCACAGTATAAACTTTTGACAGAACACACAAAAAAATACACAACTGCAGGAGATTTTATCTTGGATCATTATCCATTTAATCATCGAATTAGACGTGAACTCAGCTGAATCATTTACATTTTGACTCCACAGCTTAGGGCAGACAGAAGCCTGTATGACTTCTGCCCAGTACACTATCCCTTGCTACATGCCTAAGTTTACTTGTATTTATACATTTCACAGAACCCTAAGATGTTGCTTTGCTATTTTAAGTGGTATTGCGTGCCAAGCATCTATTATACGAACTGCAGACTTGCCCCTAGAGATTCTGATTCGGTTTGTCTAGGGTGTGTGGCTGAGGCATTAGAACTTCTTAAAGCTTCCAGGTGTTCTCATGTTGAGACCCACTTGTCTGGACGGAGGGAGAGGGAAACAAAGAACAGAGGTGACTAAGATGGCTTACTTCCGGGTTCTTCATCACCAAATTTCCCGCGCCTGGGGAAGGCACAGGTCAACTGCGCAGGCGTAGCATGACGTCCGACCGAGGAAACCGAAACCTACCTGGCCTCGCCAACCACACGGCCCTCTACCGGCCCGCATCCCGCCTGCCGTTCTCCCACTCCCAGGCCCAAGGCACAAAAGCCGCTCCCGGCTGGCACGCAGCGGGAACTTCCTGGGCCCTCTTCACATGCGGACCCAGGAACCTCCCCGAGAACACCGGAGCGAACTTCCTCGGCCTGTCCTCGTATGCAGACCCAGGAACCTCGCCCCAGAACCACTTCCTCGGCCTCCACTGCCGGAGACCGGTGAACTTCGCCCTTTCTTCCTTCACATTGGCTAGCTAATAAAGTTTCTTTTTACCTTGCCTACTTGCCTTTTCTCTGGCGCCTGCTCTGGTGGTCGCATAAACAAATCACCGCTGATGTTTCATAACCTGGAAGAAATCATGTACAGGAATAATATACTACACACAGGGACTATGCGCCTTGGCTCACCACTTCTCCCTTATAAACAGTGAGCAGTTCTCGATGAACCTTTCAATTTAAATCTCCTGACTCACGTTTTATCAATTGTACATGCCACATTCTCAGCTTAAGAACTACCATGTTTTGTTATTCTTAATATTAACTGTTTGATAAGAGTAAACAGTTGTTTTTTAATAAACTCTAAGAAATGTGTTTATAGATAATCTATTGTAATTTTCACTAAATGGAACCCAAATATGAAGCTGTTATGGTATCATATACTGATGTAAAAATCATGCTGGCATCCATGAACAACCAGTAAATAAAACATCATCCAGGTGGAAGAATTCATTAATAAGGAACTTAATTATTTCCCAGTTATCACAAATGAATAGTTGATTTCCAATGCACATATATCATGTAAACTAAAGATGGTTTGCTTAATAAATATTTAAATGTGAACTAATTCTGGCTTAATATATTTATTAAAAAATACTCTTAACAGCTCTGAGTTACACATAAATGATAAAATTATACCTATTTAAGAAAGTAGGATGTTCTGGATAATTTCTCAACCAACAATGTACATTAGAATGAACTGTGTACTATTATGTATCAACCAGCAGAGATTCAAATTCAGCAGGACTGCAGTGGGAGTGAGGCCTGGGCAACTATATCTGTCTTAACAAGCCTGGATAAGAGCCAGGAACAGGACCACAGACTCTTGAAACAGGAAGACTTGGGTTCAAAAGTTGGCTCAGTAAGTAACAAGCTGTGTCACTAAGTTATTTCTCCCCCGTGGGTCTCAGTGATCTCATCTGTGAAATGAGGATAACATCACTTATCCTATTGGTATGAAAATAACTTCTTTCCATGAAAATTACGATTCTGTTTTCATTTTTCATCAATCACACAAAGTACACAGATTCATTTCAACTTTTTTTCTTCCCACCAACAGCAACCCTAATGAGGTAGGTATAATGAAAAAATTTAGGCATAATGGGGTCAGTCTGACAAATTGTCAGAGGAGACATAAACCACTGCTCTTAACATCAAGGTTCAATCTCTTATAAGCAAAAGAAACAAACAAGATTTGACTTGTACTATAATGCAATCTAGTATAGTCAGTTTCCTTTTTATGTGATTCTATCATGTAATAGTTACTACCTTCTTTTTTTTTTTTTTTTTTTTGAGACGGAGTCTCGCTCTGTCGCCCAGGCTGGAGTGCGGTGGCCGGATCTCAGCTCACTGCAAGCTCTGCCTTCCGGGTTCACGCCATTCTCCTGCCTCAGCCTCCCGAGTAGCTGGGACTACAGGCGTCCACCACCTCGCCCAGCAAGATTTTTGTATTTTTTAGTAGAGACGGGGTTTCACCGTGTTAGCCAGGATGGTCTTGATCTCCTGACCCTGTGATCCACCCGTTTCGGCCTCCCAAAGTGCTGGGATTACAGGCTTGAGCCACCGCGCCCGGCCTACTACCTTCTTTTTAATGGCCTTTTATTCCTGGTCACTAGTCTACTTCTTTCTTTCATTTTCTTACTTGCCCACCCAACTTCCATGTAACTGTGATAAAGAGGAGGAAGAGTGTAAGATAATTACAATCTTAGTAATTTTGAAATTATGCTTTGCCTGATACTTTCTTTCATTGATAATATAACTTATTTTCCACACATATTAACTTCTCCCTCCCCCCATTTTTTTTAATTATGGGAAGAAGCAAAAAAATGAACAAACATATACAGCACACTTTAAACAGAACTGTTCCTTAAATAACTGAAAACACATGCTCATAATCATTTTTATTTGATTTAATTGATAAATAAATACAAGAGAACTGTTGTGAAACCACTGGCAATATAGTAAACTTTAAAGATTTTATTTCAACTTCACTTACTTACATTTCTTGGAATGGGGATATATACATTATTCACCAATAAATGCTAATGCTTTAAATTTACAATTACCGTATTTGTAGAAACCTGAAGATCATTCCAATTAAATGAAAAAAAATTGTACAAAAAAGTTCTTTTGCTCTTACAATTCAAAATACATTCAAATTCACATTCTTACAGCAGCCAAAACCTTAAACCCAAAATTCAGAACTGCAGTTCCACAAGTAAATAAAGTAGTGTTTTAATTTGATTATCATGATTGTTAACACTGAAAAAAAAAATATGGTGGTTCCTAAAACAAGACAGGTTAGCAACTGGTATGGCTTTCCCTTCTGGGCACTCAAAGCCTTGCCCTTGATTATTATTTTTATTTCATCTTTTCAAACACAGACAATTGCTCCAACTTGAAAGTTTCAATGGAATTTTGGCATTGAATATTGCTAATGTTTGCTAAGATTTAAGAACTCCCAATGATGAGAATCAGAAAATGACGCAAGACTAAATTAAAATCATCCTAAAAGACTTACTACATAGTGGTATCTGGTATTCAATATCAATAGTGTTTTTGAATAACATGATATGTTTTTCACAAACATAGCACCTCATCAAATATCTGGTAAACACTCTGCAATCACAATAAGGGTTGGGAGACCAAGTTCCAAAGACAATTATGTGATTCACTTAAAGGTAACACTGCAAGACAAGTCTCAGGCATGATGAAGATTAGGAATGCAGTCTGCTGCTTCCCATGCTCTAAAGGGATGCTCACCTATATGGGCACCATCCTATTAAAATGTGGTACTATGTTTCCAAACCAATAAAAGTAGGTAAGTGTTAAAATGGACTCCTGCTTTATAAATGATCTGTTAAATGTACTTGTAAAATTAAAAAAATTTCCAAAATGTCAAAAGAGATATGATTATTGTCTCTCATTATCCCAAGTAATTCTGTTAAAAAGATATTAAATGAAGTCCAATTTTATCTTGTAAAGTTTTACTGTAAAAACTAATGTATTGAAATTCAGGAAAGTTTAACTTTCATCTAAATGTAACAAAACAACTATTCATTTTGGTGAGTTTTCACAAGCTGTACTCCTGACCTGAAGAATCACTTTTTTTATGCCGAGGAGATGGAGTAGTCTTTGTAGGAGATGGGGACGCAGTACCAGGGGAGTCAGTTCCTCCATCAGAAGTACTTGGTGATGAGACCAGATAGGGAACTTTCTTTCTTCCAAGGAATCCTCCCCCTTCAAATCCTCCTTTCTTCCTAAACTCTATTTTATTTTCATTTTCGTCTTCTGATGACCTTTTCTTGGATTCTGAAAAACCTTCAGCTATTTTATACACTTCCAATCCACTATCCAATTCTCTCAAACTTTTTATTTCTACTCCAGGAGACTTTCTCTCAGATATATTACATTCCCCTGTCGCCCCTTTCACTTCAGCTTGTATTGGACCCAAGTTACCATTTTCAGGGACAGCTCTTTCTACATTTCTGTTCAAATTAATAGTCTGGAAGTCCCTATAACTGTGAAAGCTCTCAGTCCTTCTTGCCCTTGCTAATAAAGGACTTTCTCTGTAAGGCCTCATGGAACCATAAGTAGCTGCTTCATGGACGGTATCATGGTGCTGAAGCTGAAGGCTGAAATACAGTTTTTAAAAATGACAGTTCAGATTTCACTCTTTGATTTTTCAGGAACATATTAATTAAACAACCAATAAAACATACTACATAAACATATAAAGTGTATTATATCCATATTTCTCTTTATAAAATATACTTATCAAGTACTCTTTATTACATAGACGGTATATAAAATTACTAATGCAAATGATACCATCATATATTCACAGACATGCTGAATTTTTGAACAGCTAAAAAAAAGATGGGAGGAAAAATCCTTGAAACTAATATGAAACCAACATAATTCAGTATTTAGCCCCTGGTTCTTCAGACTTTGGAATTTATCAATATGATAACTAAAAAGACATTACGGAACTTTATATTACAAGTACATAATGTTTAAATGTAAGACTAGACAACATAATAGAATCACAGATTAATACTGTCCCTGAGACAGGACAATAATTAAAGCTTCACATACTAACCAAGGTGACATGTGATTTTCCTAATTTCCTTTGAATAAATTCTTGATCACATAATAGGCTTCCAATTTGGCAGCAATTCACAAAATAAATTAAAAGGCAAAAAATATTTTTCCATGAAAAGAAACAGATATGCCTATCAAGAAATTTAGTAAAACTGTTAAAAAATTAACATAATGTCTGAACTTAAAATGTACCTTGAAAAGTATGGCTTTCTAGAACAACTATGTGATTACAGTATTTCAGTCAATTTCCCCAAAACAAATAAATTTTGTTTATAATACCCAACTCTTTAACCTACCTAGAATTTGATTCTCGTAAGTGGCTATGCTGAACTACAGAAGTTGCCGGACTGATGTTAGGAGTAGCACAGCGAGATGTGCTCAGATCACATTGATCCAGTAATTTGAGTAGCTCTTCTTCAGTTGGACCACCTACATCTTAGGAGAACAAATAGTCGTCATAATCGCTTATGTGAAAAGCTTAACCTTGTGACAAAAACATCTTTCTGCATGAGAACCTACCCTTATCTTCACTTTTGTTAACCATATCCATAGCAGTGGTCAGATCCCACATTTGAATGCTGCCATTTGTATGGCCTGTGAACAAGTAACGCCTCGGTCTCGAGCCCATCCTACTGGATCCTTCACATTCCCTCACTGTAAATGAAGATATTGTAGTACAGTCAACAGCCTGGATCTCACATATTCTGCAAAAGAAAAGCAGAAAGAGCCCTGATGGGAATGAGCAATTATTTAAAAAGAAGCTATGAAACTAAAAAGGCAGAAAGAAATAAAGCAAGCAAACATGGTATACTAGAAAAGACTTTTAAAAAATCGTTTAAAATTTATGTGTAAATTTTAAAAATCTGAAACCAGAAGAAATATACAGCTCTATGGAGATAGCCCATATTGTATCCATCATTAGGATAATACTCTTAACTTTAAAAAAAGATTTTTATGGCTATTTGATTTTCATAAAAGATAAAAAGAACCCGAGAGAGAACAATTACTATCCACATTAACAAATGAGGAAACCAAGGGATAACATCAGCAAATGATTTTTCCAAAGTCATGTAAGGGCTACCTAAATTGTACTTGGCTGAATTAGTTATCCCAGCCTACTTCAGAGTTGAGGGAGTTTATTAAAAAAGAAAAATCGGTATAGGCAAATGCAAGGTCAAAAACATAGACAAAGAAAAAATACCATCCACATGAATTTGAGAAACATACAGGAATAGAGTATGAAGCTTAGATGAGCTTCCTAGTAGGCCGGACAAAAAGGAGGGAAAAAGTTAATTCCTACATGCCCACATGTAGTGATAAAGACTATCCTAGTCTCATTTCTTGATCTCAAGGTTTGTGAATACAGGAATAAACAAATCCTGTACTCTCATGCAACAGTCAACTCTAAGGAAAGTGAAAGTTTACCTCCAAATGCCCTTTAGTTATGTGGGCTCTTGGCTGGATCTAGAAACCAAACTGACACCACACAGACTGACGAGAGAGAAGTATATAGGTTTTATTAGTTTTACATGTACATGAGAATCTTCACAAGAGAGTGAGGTCCAAAGAAGCGGCCAAAGCAAGATGCTTTTACACAATTAGACAAAGAATGATAAACTGGAGAACAAATGACAGGATAAAGAAAATCTGACTAGAGGCAGTACCTTTCTAACGGAGTCACTAGAATATATGTATATTATATATATACACACACACATAGTGGGACAATGCAAAGCTAGTGGAAGGTAAGCATATTCACTCAGGTCCACTGCAGCCCCCAGTTCCCACTCTCTTGTCCTGGTACAGGGAGGATAACACTCCCAGAAAATCTTTTGGCTTGCTGCATGTAAAAAAAGAGAGAGGTCAGCTATCTCCTTCTGAAATGACAATTTCTCCAATGTTTTCACCTCAAAATAATCAATATACCAATTTGGCATATTTTGGAGCAGAACGTCCTTCACTACTTCCCAACAAAAAGGGTTCTGTGACCAAATAGGTGGAGGGGTTCACCAAACACAAAGCAAGCAATCGATTCTCCAGCAGATACCAGCTAAGTGTCCTCTAACTCAATTTAATTCTGACACTGTCTGTCATATCAGCTAGTGTGACAGGTAGAAGACTCAGTCTCACAAAGCTGAGCTCCACTTCAGAGGCTGATCACAAGCCTCAGGTTATTTTGCCTGTGCTTCTAACTGACTGAGTGTAAATCAGGGTTCCCACAGCCTCCTCCTTAGGTTCAATTAATTTCCTAGAGTGGCTCACAGAATTCAGAGAAAAACTCACATTAACTGGTTAATTACAAAGGGTACAGATGAACAATAGATTCCCAGGGTAAGGTGTGTGGGAAAGAGCATGGAGCTTCCATGCCCTCCCTGAGCACACCACCCTCCAGAACCTCCAGGTTTTCAGCTATCTGGAAGCCCTCTGAAGTCATTATTATTATTATTTTAATGGAGGCTTCATTACATAAGCATGATTGATTAAATCATTGGCCATTGATGATCAACTTAGCCTTCAGCTCCTCTCCCCTTCTCAAAGGTTGCAGGGTGGGGCTGAAAGTGCCAATCTTCTACTCCCATCTTGGTCTTTCTGGTGACCTGCCATCAGTCAACTCACTGGCATACAAAAGGACACTTATCATTTGGAAGACTTCAAGAATTTTTGAAGGTATATACCAGGAAGCAGAGACAAAGACCAAATACATATTTCACAATATCACACAAAAGAAGTTTTTAATATTTTGCCAATATAAAGTTTGAAAGAATTATTTTCATGGGCATTATCAGATTTTAAAATTCCCCCTTTTTTTAGTTGCTAGGGTTTTTAAAAATCATAAATAGATGATGAATTGTCAGATTTTATTCCTGTATCTATCAAGATGATCATAATTTAGTGAATTACATTTATTTTTAAATAATATCTGTAAATTGATTTAAAATGTTCAACAACCCCCTCTTCAGATTCCTGTTAATGTTTCAAATAAAACAAATCAACATTTGTATGCATATGAAAACTTGGGTCTCAGAAAATACCCTCAGAAGCAAAGTTTCTCTCTGACCTGCAAGGCAAGCCATAGAGACAATCTTCTTTTTCCCCAAGGTGGGTCAGAGAAACCAGAACCCTCTTTCCCCAAAGCTAGCCATGAAGCACAAAAATATTACCCTAACAGTTCCCTATCTTTCTGTGAACAGCTGGTCATAAAGAAATTAAGGCCCTCACTACAGAGGGGTTCGGCCCCATCCCTGGGAGAAAGGAACGCCACACGGAGACAGTTCCTGCAGGATTTCTCTACTCAGTCTATTTGTGTTAACTTACACCTTTTTGTCCAGTCACAGTTCTACATGGCTGTCCTTGCTTTTTCTAACCTAAACATAAAAATGGACACTTTTCCCGCTGTCTTTGGGTCTTCATTCTGAAGGCTCTTGTGCCATATAAAAGTATAATAAAATCAATTTGTAATGTTTTCTCCTGCTAGCCTATCTTTTGTCATAGGGGTATCCACTGTGACCCTAATGCTTCTACAAAACAAACATAATTTTGCTCTTTTTTTCCCCTATGGAATAGATTTTTTAAAACTCCTTTATATTTAAAATTTTCTACAAGGTTTTTTTCCTGCTTCCTTTAAATAAAACCCTTTCATTTCACTTCTCACTATTAGGAGCCTGAACTGTCCTTAAACAAAATCTTTGGTTCACTATAGCTTTATAAAGGGCTGATTTTCTATTCAATTCTACAGAGTAATTTCTGCATGTTATTTTTGTAACCATAGCTTTTCCTTTGGAATCATAAACTTAAAAATTATAAAATTTGTTTTATCATGCAGAAATTGTAGTTGATTATAACACACTGTTACTGTTAGAAATAACTGAAAGGGGAATATTAGAAATAACAGAAGAGGGGATATTAGAATTAAATAAGTAAATATGATACACTACATTGTTAGAGAATGTTATGATACCAGTTTTAAAAACATTTGGCAATTTCTTCACTGAATATGCAGAGAACACTAAATCACAGTAATTTAGGGAATCTGCGATAATGAATTTTAATGTAAAAAATTCATCTCTCAAATAATTTATTCGTCAAAATATTAAGAGAGATGTTGAAAACACAACCATAAAATTTTAAAATCAACAGGATTAGTAACATTAAAATGAAAATCAAATGATTCTATACCTAGAAAACCCCATAGTCTCTGCCAAAGGCTCCTAGATCCAATAAACAACTTCAGCAAAGTTTTAAAAAACAAAATCAATGTACCAAAATCAGTAGCATTTCTATACAGCAATTACCATTAAAACTGAGAGCCAAATCAAGAATGCAATCCCATTAACAATAGCCACAAAAAGAATAAAATACCTAGACATACAGCAAACCAGAGAAGTGAAAGATCTTTACAACAAGAATTACAAAACACAGCTCAAAGAAAGCAGACAACACAAACAAATGGAAAAACATTCCATGACCACGGATAGAAAGAATTAATATTGTTAAAATGGCCATGCTACACAAAGTAATTACATCAATGCTGTTCTTATCAAACTACCAAGGATATTTTTCATAGAACTAGAAAAAACTATTTCTAGGCCAGGCACAGTGGCTCATGCCTGTAATCCCAGCACTTTGGGAGGCAGAGGTGGGTGGATCACGAGGTCAGGGGATCGAGACCATCCTGGCTAACACAGTGAAACCTCATCTCTATTAAAGATGCAAAAAATTAGTCGGCGTGGTGGCATGCGTCTGTAATCCCAGCTACTCAGGAGGCAGAGGCAGGAGAATGGCATGAACCAGGGAGGCGGAGCTTGCAGTAAACCGAGATTGTGCCACTGCACTCCAGCCTGGGCGACAGAGCGAGATTCCATCTCAAAAACAAAACAAAACAAAACAATTCAAAAGTTCATATGAAACCAAAAAAGAGCCCAAATAGCCAAAGCAATCCTAAGCAAATGAACAAATCCAGAGACGTCACGCTACCAAACTTTAAACTATCCTACAAGGCTACAGTAACTAAAATAGCATGGTACTGGTACAAAAACAAACACACAGACCAATGGAACAGGATGGAGAACCCAGAAAACAAAGCCACACACTTGCAACCACCTCATCTTCAACAAAGCTGATAATAAACAATAGGGAAAGGACTCCCTATTCAATAAATGGTGCTGGGATTACTGGCTAGCCATTTGCAGAAGATTCAAACTCAATCCCTTCCTCTCACTACATACAAAAATCAACAGAAGATGGATTAAAGACTTAAATGTAAAACCTAAAACTGTAAAAAACCTAGAAGGAAATCGAGGAAGTATTATTCTGGACATCAGCCCTGGCAAAGATTTCATGACAAAGACTCCAAAAGCAACTGCAACAAAAACAAAAATTGACAAGCGGGACCTTCCTTACCAAAGTAAAGAGCACTTGCGCCACAAAAGAAACTATCAACAGAGTAAACAGACAACCTACAGGATAGGAGAAAATATCTGCAAACTATGCATCTGACAAAGGTCTAATATCCAGCATCTATAAGGAACTTAAATCAGCAAGTAAAACACGACTCCATTAAAAAGTGGGAAAAGGACATGAGCAGACACATGTCTGGAGGTTGCAGTGAGCCGAGATCACGCCACAGCATTCTAGCCTGGCAACAGAGCAAGACTCTGTCTCATTCATAAATAAATGAATAAATAAATAAAATGAAAACAATAACCTTCCTAATGGACTCTTAATAGGAATTTTACTTTTTTCATTTGTCTGACATGCAAAAAACTTTTTCCCTGCAACTTTTAAGTTCTGGGCTACATGTGCAGGATGTGCAGGTCTGTTACATAGGTAAACATGTGCCATACTGGTTTGCTGCATAGATCAACCTGTCACCTAGGTATTAAGCCTGGCATCCATTAGCTATTCTTCCTGATGCGCTCGCTCTCTCCATCCTCCGTCACCCCAAACAGGCTCCCTGTTGTCTGTTGTTCCCTCCCATGTGTCCATGTATTCCCGTTGTCAAAAAATTTGTTTTTAAAGCAGAGAAATGTTGAAGTAAAATCTGAGGTTATAAATAATAATTTTAAAAGAAGTAAAATTTCAGTCAAAAGGAAGAGGAAATTAACATCTACTGTACATCTATTATGGTTAGGTACCATGTAAGATATTACATGTTTGAAATTTACTTTATCCTATGATATGCTGCCAAAGTCGTTGAACCTTATTTTATAAAGAAACTGGGCTAAGGGAAATAAAATAACTTGAGTTGCATTTACATAGCTAGTAACAGGAAGTGCCAGAATTAGTTCAGCAAAATCACTATGTTCTTTAAGTTTGAATAGAAAAGACTAAACAGAGGAATACTGCCAGTGCCATATAATGGAAGCATAAGGGCAGCATTCACATACAAATACCGAGGAGACCGCATAAAGACAGGAATCCTGCTCTCACGGAGACATAATTTCTCTCCATGTTAAAGTAGACAGAAACTAGTTTAAAATAGAAAATAAAACATGGGTGCTATGTTGTAAGCTGTGCCAAGATATTGTTAATAATCAATATTTGTCATTTTTATTTTAAAAGGGGATACTGAATGTCAGGAAATCTGTAATATGTTTTATTTGAGAAACATAAATAATGTATACAGATTTATATGGGATGGAAAATAAATTCAAGTTCTAGGTTTTTTAAACAAAGAAACTGCTTATAATAACAAAATTAATAAGTATTTATGTTTGGCCATGCAAAAAGTTCACTGTGCTTTTATTCTACCACTAGTCCCTCCTAACTGTCCACAGCATCAGTGAAACTCTTAAATCCCAGAAAGTAAGCATAACGTATACTGTCTTCATTTTGAGTTATGATTATGAGATAATAGACTCCTCTCCCAACAATTTGTTTCTACTAGCACTCTTTGATCAATATGTCAAATTATGCCATATGTTCTGTAAGACAAAAGGTGGCTTCTGAATACAAATATTTTTACAATAAAGTGTTACCTTTTTCCAGTAGATGAGAGTCTTACAAATAGTTTGTTGGTGATGGGAACAACTTTCTGGATAAACACCTGTTGATCGTCTCGCTCTCCAAAAGGTCCTTGATCAGAAAACAAAAATGTCAAAAAATTAAAATTTTAGTTCTTTCATTCTACAAAAGGAACATTACTCTTAATACAAGAAAAGAATTTCTCATACATACCAATATGTTATCACATTTCAGCTCACAATCAGACATGGAATAAATGTATACAAGTACTTCAATTTGCATTAAAAAATTTTTAAAGAAATACACAATTATTTCTAAGTTATATTTTACATATAACTAAGGCTGTAAAAGCTAAAGGAAAAAATGTCCTAAGGTGCTACGTTAACAGTACTAGCCGGAGACCTGTTAAGATATTTACTATCTTTGGGGATGTGCTTAGATTCTTATAACTTAAAAAAGGCATATACATTAAGTCATTTCATGTACTGATTTTACTTTTTTGAGAAGACAACACACAAAATCTTAAAATATAAAGTGAAACTTCATCAGATGGAATGTAATTAGTTGAAGCTTCTGTTAACCACATTTCTTCCTTTAGTATTTCTTCTTTTTAAGGATTCAAATTTAAAAAAAACACACACAATTTTATATAAGGTAACTGGTAAACCAAAAGAGAAAAACAAAGTACAGTATGAAGACTAAAGTACAGCATAAAATTTACTACTGGGTTGCACCCTGAAGCTTTTCAATCTAAAATGAAAGATTCAATTATCTTCACTTTATTGTATTTGGCAAGACAGATAAATAGCCTATTATATTTTAGAAAGATCCTGAACAATAACATAAAGAAAAAGGTTTTTGTTTAAAACTTAAACATAAAATTTTAATAATTCTCTTTTCCCATTATACAGAGTAGCTAAAACAGTATCAACTTACAATTCATAAAAAGTATTGTAAGAAGTTTTACAATAAAATTTTTAAAGACAATATATCCCAAGTTATGTTACACGAATCATACATGTACTTAATAAATGAACCAATGTCATCTTTATTATTAATTAGCAAACACTTATACTGTACTTAGCATGTGCCACCGTAAATGCTTTCCAAATATAAACTCATTTTAATCACCATAATAACCACTTAAGGGAGGTGCTATTATTTACTATCCCCATTTTACAGATGAGAAAAATAAGGCACCAAGAGATTAGTTAACGAAAGATCTCATAGGTCTTTATATGACGGAAGTGGAATTCAAACAAACCTAAGCTGTCTGGCTCTTCACTGTATTACGCAGTTGCTCAATTACTGGAACTTTCTGATCTCTAATTTTATTAAAATGAAATGACAGTCCTCATTCAATAACTCATTAACAAGGTTAAAATAGTGACCATGAATAAAATAACTCAGAATAAAATAACTAGGAATGAAAAGACTATAGAACTGTATCTTCTCTCCCCTTGAACCTCATATTGACATGAGACTGACCCATAATCTATTCTTCATAGCTTAATTCTTTGCCCTCTCTTTCCCCACCTCCCTTCCCAAATTGGCTCCTTTCCTTGGAATACAAAATATCCCCAGATCTTTCCTAACTTTAATGAGGGAGAAAGTTGGAGGCATAAAAAATATGACCTTCGATTGCTTCTCGACCTTTTGGCTAAGATTATGTGTAAAAACATGACCTTTGAACTTCCTTGCCTTCCAACTAGCTCCATTACTTCTTTCTTTCATGGACACCTCCAATATCTATTACTGCATTACCCACTACAATGTAGATTCCACCTTTACCACTCTACTGAATCTGGACTCTACGCTGTTCCACTGATCAATATGTCCAATTATCTCTGAGGATATATGTGTTTTAAATACCATTGTAAAGAGGAATGAAAACCCTCCCTGTCCCCTTTATCTTACTGGGTTTTATAATTAATTCACAGGGCTGTTTATAAATATCTTTGTATTCACAATACACATGCTCTCCTTCAACAATACATCTACTCCTGGGGCTTTCAGGTGCTTCTTATATGCAGAATACTCATAAACATAACTTCTAGTTAAGGTCTTTCTCCAGAGACCAGGTATATCTTCACACCACAGAATAGTATCCATATGTATTATCACTCAAAATACACAAGTCTGAATTCATCTTTGTTTTCAAAATAAGTTCTTCTTTCTATATCTCTGTATTTAGTAAGTAATACTCAGCTACTCCATTTCCCAAGCATCCTTAGGGTCACTTTAGACTCCTTCCTCTCTCATGCCTGCCACATCTAGTCAATGACCACCATGCACTTTGGTTAATAAATTCCTCCTTTCTGGTTTCCTTGTTTCACTCTCTTAAGTCTTCACTGTCAAGTTTTCTTGCATGCTCTTGAAAGATGAATTATACATATCACAAATCTAGTATCAATCTCAAAATTCTTCAAAAGGTCCCCATTACTTACAAGATAAAATCTAAATTTCTTAGTTTGATATATAGATGCCTTCCATGATCTGGCACTGGCCTATTCACTCAGTATGTCTTACTATTCTTACCCACATATCCTATAATCTAACAATTAATGACCTTCCTGACATTTTCCAAACTTGCCAAGTTCCCCTGGCTTCTACCCTTTTAACCTGCTGTTTTCTCTGCCAGGAATGTTCCAACTCTAGAATCTTACACACCCAACAAATGTCTATCCTTCATGTATCAGTTCAAACATTAAAACCTCTATGAAGTGCTGTCTGAATCTCAGCTTCCGTCAACATTAAGTGGGGTATCTACCTCCTAAATTGTCAAGAAGATTAAATGAGAGCATATATTACAACCTCTAACACAGATCCTGGCGCTGTCTCCTCTGGGTTCTTTTTGACCTATGTCTTTAAGCAGAGTTGCAAAATACAATTGTTTCATTTAATTCCTACTGCTCACTACATCGTAAGCTGATGTTCACTGCACTTTTTTAAATGTCTAGTATCTAGAACACAAGCACTCAATAAATATTTGTTTAATAAATAACAATATAAACTTCCAGTGCCTAGCATCATGCAGAGAACTGGGATTACATAACAACTGTTAAAACTGGTAACACTGCATATTTCTCTTTCTAAAAATCATAAGGCTGTGGTAGTAGAATTATCTTAAGTGGCTTATAAGGACAGTAAGATTCTTTCAAATGGGGCCGGGGGTGGAATGATCTCTATGAAGACTGTGTATGTGTATGCACACGTGTGGATGTGTGAGTGTCCATGTGCACATGTATGTATGGTGTATAGAGAGAAAACCTAAACTAAACTTATACACCTTTTGCTGAAATCAGAGAACATCAATGGAGACATGCTACGTTGTTTCGTAATGAATATTACGATGTCATCAAAATGACTCTCATTATATAGGAACATTTTCTAGCTTCAAATTTTATTTTCAGTAGATTAACAAAAAAAATTTCAAATATCAAATGTACACAGCTATTACAGTTTTAATAATAAAAGTAGCTAACATGTGAAGATGACATTCTTTAAATGAGGAAACATTAATACGAAAAATGTGCTCTCCTAACATTTTAATGAAAAATGCTGCAATAAAATAATTTCGTGAATTTATAGAATTTAATCAGAAAGATACACTAAAATTCTGTTTAGAATTTCAAAATTAAAATAAAAAATTTGTATTTAAAACTCGTTTTTATGGTTTTATTAGTTGATATGCTTCTTCTGAACAGCTAATATAGTACCTAAAAATGCCCTAAAATAACCTAACTCACCTATGTCATTTCCAGAGGAATAGCTACCATGACTTTCTGTCTCTTCCAGGGAGAGTATCTTGAATGACGCCAAAGGAGTAGAACCTGGTTGAGTAGAGATCATTCCTCTGAATCGTGTTACTGTCCACGTCCGGACATGATTATTATCTGCACAGACTAGCAGAGAAAGAGAACACAAAAGAATGCAAAATTACTTTTAAAAACTCATTTTAACTTTTTTCACTCTCATCTACATTAAACAGATCAGAGTATAAGTGGCAAATAATATATTTATCTTAAAACCATATGTAATTTGTATCTACTTAACTGAGAAAACTGAGTATGCTTTACCTTGCTGAAAAATATAAGGTATGTCAAGTAAACCTACAGATCCTCATAAAAATAGCTTGTAGGGTATAAATGTAGTAAAGGTTAAAAATAATGCGTGTGTAAGAAAAAAGATGCTGAATATTGTCCTGTTCTGTGGCTAAACTACACAGTAAACAGTTTCCTAGTTTATTTTTCCTAACTATAGAAACTGTTTCTGCTTATGCTACTCAAATATTAACCTAGATCAGGACTTACCGAAAAATTATTGGCACAAATGACATTTGTCAAACATCTTAAGCAATCAGCTATTTATTGCCCACTCATCGTTACATTATGGAAAATTAAGATTCTGTACTAAAGCTGAGCAATATTTTTATATAAAGAAAGTCTGCATTTAAAAAACATGCTCCAATTAGTTTTATTATGCTAACAGAATATTAACTGAGCATATACTGAAATGTCTCCTAATCTATCTCTACTTTTTTTGTCTGAGTAGATACTCTGAAAATATACACCATAAAATGTATTACTAACGCAAAAACTACTTTTTTGGCATGCTTTAATAAAAAATATACTAATTTTGCCATTCATGATTTTAGAAAATCTGTTATTATTAGCAATGAGCTATGAACTCATCCGTAAATATTAGGAAAAGTATCCAAAATTTCTTATATACACACATACATAATATTTACTACCAGGTAAAAATGTGTTACATATTTTACAGTTACACATATTTTAAACAAAACTTTAGAAAGAAATTTAATTTTGGCAAATAGATATAAGTAACAACTGTGTACTTTCTATTCTTATGTAACAAAATTCTCAATTACTAGACTGTCAGTTTTCTGGTGAAAAAGGAGACATTTTGTACTAGGCTATTTAATTTCATGGGAAATCATTTCCTGATTTCACTACTAAGCTTACTAGGATTCTGAAAAATAATTTAAATATTGTTAGTTGATTCAATTGGACAACTACGTCAATTTTGCTAATACCAGTCATTATCTAAAGTTTTTCAAGGGATCAAACTGCACTATAAGGAAAACAATGTCATTACATATGTGTTAATATCCACCAGGTGGCAGAATAACATAACTAAGTATACACAAAATACTCCAGATTTTTTCTTAAAAAGGATATTTCTCTTGATAAACTTACATAAGTGTCAAACCTACATGAAATATCTGATGTTAAAATACAAGTTTTACAAAGTAGTTCCTTGGTATCACATCCCACAATAACATTATAACCACAATAGCAATTATTACAGAGTATCTCTATACGTTACCATCGAAACATCACAGTAACCCTGCAAAACGGCCTCTCAGAGCATTGAGTTGCCTTATCTCATAACATTTATTCAGCATCTTTTATGTGTCAGAACTATGCTAAGTGCTGAGAACAGAACAAAGTTTCTGCTATTGGAAAACTTTTCTAGAAGACAGAGATAATAAACAAGCAAATAAATGATTAAGTGATAAAGCTATGAGGAAAACAAAGCAAGGTACTGTTAGAGAAAGTTATTGTTGGATAGAGGTTTGGCTAATTTAATTTAAAGCAGGTGGCCAAGGAGTCTTCATTGACAAGGGATTTGAAATGCCACCAGAATGACAAGAATGCAGCCAAACAAATATCTAGGGGCAAACCATTTCAAATAAAAAGAACAAACGCAAAAGTTCTCTAAGGCATTTTTAAAAAATAGAAAAGCCAAAGGTTAGAGTGTTATCAGCAATGAGAAAAGTGACATGGGAGTTGGGAAGAGATTTTAAAGGTAGGTAGAATCTAGAATAAGAAAAGCCATATAGGCCATGGTAGAAATTTAAATTTATTCTAAATACAATCAGAAGCCATCAGGAATCAGACTTGGTTTGCATTTCTAAAAGATACTTCTGGCTGCTGTGTGGAATATGTACCACAGAGAGGGAAAAGCTGAGAAGTTACCAGTCATCTAGGGGAAAAAGGATGATGATGTGAGATAGTAGACTGACAGCAATGAAAAGTGATTGGATTGGCCGGGCGCGGTGGCTCAAGTCTGCAATCCCAGCACTTTGGGAGGCCGAGACGGGCGGATCACGAGGTCAGGAGATCGAGACCATCCTGGCTAACACGGTGAAACCCCGTCTCTACTAAAAAATACAAAAAATCTAGCCGGGCGAGGTGGCGGGTGCCTGTAGTCCCACTCCGGAGGAGGCTGAGGCAGGAGAATGGTGTAAACCCGGGAGGCGGAGCTTGCAGTGAGCTGAGATCCGGCCACTGCACTCCAGCCCCGGCAACAGAGCGAGACTCCGTCTAAAAAAAAAAAAAAAAAGAAAAGTGATTGGATTTGTGACATAATGTGGCAGCAAAGCCAACAGGACTTACTGGTGAATTGTACTATGTGAGAGGTGAAAGAAAGGGAGAAATCAAGGATGATTCCTAGATTTTCAGCGTTAGTAGATAAGTAGATGGTGATACTGCATATACTAAGATGGCTTTTGAGACAGAAATCGTTAAGTTCCATTTTGTCCAACTTAATTTGAGATGCCTATTAAACATACAACCAGAGATCCAGACACTGGATGCACAGGTTTGGAACTCTTTGGATGGTCACAGGTGGAGGAAAGTTTGGGAGCCATTGACATATAGTTACCTACTATTCAAACAACCGGGAAAGTGCAGATAAAGAAGAATAGAGAGTACAGGAAAGAGCTCAAGGGCAATCCAACACTCACCAATTGGGCAAAAGAGGAGGCACCAGCAAGAGTTAGAAACTCCTCAGTGGGGGAGGGGAGTAATGTTTTATGAAAACCTAACAGAGACTGTTTTAGCAAGGCCTACTTATACCACAAACAATTACACATTCAATAAAAGCATAATCAGTCAGCTATGGACTGAATTTCAGCTCCACATGGTGTTTAAAGAGATTGAGAAACTTTCACTACATCTTTCACAAAAGATGCATTACCTTCTAGCCAGCCTTCATAAAAACAAATCTGATACATGAAAACCACGTTTGTAAAAGTTTTAAGTTGGGTAGGAACTGCTCTACAAAAGGAGTTAATGTAAGACTCCTCTAGAAAGCAAGCTCTACTGACATACCCAACTCACAATGCAACTTTCACAAAGCCTTTTAGAAATCATCTTCCATACACAATTAATTTCTTCAATAGAATTTTACTTTGTAATCAGAAAGTACTATTTGTTAAACTTGAAAATTAGTATTTAATTTTTTATGTATCCAATTAGTATTTAAATTTTTAAAAATTTTATATGACTATAAAGAACTACAAATGCATGAAAAGGTTATTTTCTTCAAATAATCTCTATAATTTTAATTTTTATTATTTTTATGAGATGACAAAATATCAAAATACACATTTAAATCTACAGTTTTAGCATTAAACCATAAGATAACCCGATTTATATTAAAAGTAAAAGTTGAAAAATTTAATAAAAATTCCTCTTAGCAGGGTCAAAATAAATATTTTGCAATAAGATATGCTGAGAGAAAAAAAAAAAAATCACATCTCCTAAATTGATGTATATTAAAACCAGGCAAAATAAAAACCATCTTTTTTTTTTTCCTCTTTTTTGGTAGAAACGGGGTTTCACCATGTTGCCCAGGCTAGTCTCGAACGCCTGGGCTAAACCAATCCACCTGCCTTGGCCTCCCAAAGTGCTAGGATTTATAGGCGTGAGACACTATGACCAGCTCAAAGAAATCTTTAAAAGACAATCATAATTTCCTCAGTTATTAAACTTTTCTAGTACTTCTTTTAGTATATTTTTCTCACATAAACACTGCGTTTTCATTCTTTTAATTTGTACGGGTACAGAAAATAACACACAAGGCCAAGTTCTTTACCAGTACTAATGAAATTATTTTACCTGATACAAGATGCTTCTCTGATAGCATGATTTTTGTTACGGGACTTCGGTGAACTGTGAAAGTCTGAAAAAGCTGAGGACCTGATCCAACTGTCTCTGGGTGTTGTACAATCACTCGTACTGCTCCAGAGCTCGTACCATAGGCGATCTCAATCCAGTTACCACTGACACCTATATCAAGTCGAGTTGACAGGTGATATATTACGGAATGCTAATAAAAAAGCTACCCTTGCAAAGCTTCCCTATGATAAAATAGGCAGAGCCGGATTCACTGTTTATATCAGCCCTAAATCCAGTTCAGTAAAAAAAAAATCTTAAGACTTCTCGGGTCATCTTAAAATCATTATTTCCTTGACAAATCTTTTCCTAACCTTCACTTCAAGACGTAACTATTCACCTCCTGCCTTGCACTATTAGGTTCTATCATAGCAATTATAACATATTATTCTGTACTTATTTATATGTCTAGCTACTTCTACTCCTTATTGACGAAGACTGAATCATAATCATCTTTTTATCTGTCACCTTACAGAGTAACTGGGACATAGTAGATACTCAACATAGTTTAAAGAATTCATAAATCTGCCATGCCAAGAACACTACATAGTATCCCAAAAGCAATATTCCTTATTATGCATAGTATCCCAAAAGCAATATTCCTTATTATGTGTAGCCTAGAATTACCATCTGTTCTACTTAAACTACAATACTAAATCATTCTCAAATAGTCAAGCATTAGATATAAATACTATATATATAAATACTATTGAAGTTTCAAAACACTGTGCTAGGGAATAAACATATCCATTACATTGCTTCCATCATACTTACAATATGTTGTTTCTTCTAATCATCTAAGGTTCAGCATTGACTTTTCTTTTCTTTTTTTACAAAAGTGCCCAATCCCCATCGTAAATTTAGATAGGAAAAAATTCAGCAACCTATACTCTTAAAAGCTTCACAGATAGAGAACCTCTTAGCTTTACTAGCTGTTCTAGTTTTACTAACTGATTCATCTGAAAGTACCTGAATCAAAGGAAAAAAAGCATGTCATGAAAAACACTTCCTATAACCAGAAAGATGACTGCATTTTTCATGTCTTAAAATCCCCCGCCACAACAAAAGAAGTGCTTTGATTTGTAAAACTTTCCCAGTTTTATGCCTGCTTTTTAACTAGATTAAAAAAAAAATCCACATCTCATTATAGAGCAGGGGTTGGCACACTTTCTGTAAAGGGCCAAGTAGTAAACATTGTAAACTCTGCATGCCACACTGTCTCTGTCACAACCTCTCAATTCTGTCATTGTGACAGAAAAGCAGCCAAAGACAGCTGGTATCAAAAAGAGGCAGCTTGGCTAGAAATCCATGGTTTACTGAACCCTATTTCTAGAGCAATACAATTTAAGTCCTACTATGGTTTCAGTCAAATTCATGGGTATACTCTTGAATATTTCTTTCATATTAAAAATTATGGTTTCCTTTGTTAATTTAAATAAAATGATGACTTATATAAGTAGCACATCCAAACCTATTATTATTACTGAATATATATTAATGTTTATTAGAACTCCTTTCATTACAGATAAATTTTAAATTTCCCCTTTGTGTTTATCTCTTACTCCTTTACAGAACTAGTCTGTTACTTTCATTGCAATGGCCTCTAAAATGCACTGAAAGTTATAAAACACCTTTTTTCTACAGCTTAAATTTTTAAATTCCCAAGAAAATAAGCTTAGTTTCCAGTAGTAGTCTAAGAACTTTTTATTTTTTAAAAAGCTCCTAATCTTAATGTGAAAAATTAGTTATTTTAATAGGAAGATAAATGTGCAGATTTTTTTTGTAATTTCAGCTAATATTATAATAATATGGCTCAACAAATGCAATTCAGCAGAAGTTCCAATTTTCCGCCTCAAATTATCTTTGTTTACTAGTCATGTTTGACTTCAGTATAAAACTGAATACAAATTTTAGACTTTGTAGAGATGAAATCCTTAGCACTACAATTCTCAAAAAGAAAGACACCAGTTTAATTTGACCTAGTCACATAATAAATTAATGAATAAAAAGATAAAAAGTCAAGAATGTATATAATTGGCCATGTACTAACTTGTTTTGGGTGTGAGGTAAACACTCAGAGCAGTAATAGCATCATTTGAAGGATCATGATACAGTTCAGTTACAAGAAGATCATTATCTTTCATCCGCAAGGGGAACTTCTGCATATCTAAAACATAGACAATTTAAACAGCATTAAAATAAATAGCATATCTATTTAAAACTGATAGGTAATGTTTTCTTGCTCTCATTTAAAAAATTACATTAAGCAGGAGCATTTTAAGTGACTGTACACTTACCTATGTAATATATTGATCCATTGTTACATCCCAGCAGAAGGAATGATCCAGCAGTGTCGTAACTAGTTATAGGAACAACATCTTGAACCTGATGTAGTAAGAGTATTATTAGATGTTAGATAGTAATTATAATTTCTGTTTTCTGGTCAATTTCCTCAAAACTTTGATTCTTCTGGTAAAGAGGCAACCAACACCTAAATTTAGTAGGGCTTAGGAAATAAACTTTCTATAGGTGCATGCATGCACACACATATACACAAACACACTATAGAGCAGAACCCACCAATATACTTCCTTCAAAATATTTTTTTAATTGTATTTCCCACAGCAGTACTTTCCTTTCTCAATTTCGATGGGTTGTCTCCTCTTTTTTTTCATGTGATCACTAGATCGCAGCCCACTGGAACTGAAAGGCCAAGTCTGACCAGCTCCCTCTCTTTTCCCCTTCTCATACAAGAGATTAAACGACCTGTCCAAAGTCACACAGTAAGCAAGTGATAGAATTAGAACTAGTAAACAAAGCAACTGATTTCCAGAAGGTACTTGCTCCCTTGATAATTGATTATTTCTCTGAAAAGGTGGTATTCTCTATTTTTCATTCTCCTTATTAAAGATTACTTGTTTTCTAGGAAATGGCAAGGCAAACAAAGTCTCATATGCATTTATTTTTCTAAAGTATAGGAATAAAAAAATTAGTTTTTCCAGGAAAATCCATCTAGTTTACAAATTAATACCTTTCCATATTTGCACTAAAAGAAACAGCAAAGGGCTTGAGTTTTACCACAAAACAAAACAAAAAGCAAACAAACAAAAACCATAAAAAGTGTGGGCGTGGTGGCTCACGCCTGTAATCCCAGCACTTTGGGAGGCCGAAGCAGGCAGATCGCCAGAGGTCGGGAGTTCAAAATCAGCCTAGCTAACATAGTGAAACCCTGTCTCTACTAAATATACAAAATTAGCTGGGTGTAGTGGCGTATGCCAGTAATCCATCTACTCGGGAGGCTGAGGCAGAAGAATCACTCAAACCCGGGAGGCAGAGGTTGCGGTGAGCCGGGATCGTGCCACTGCATTCCAGCCTGGGCAACAGAGTGAGGCTTGGTCTTCAAATTAAAAAAAACAAAAAACAACAAAAAAAGTGTTTGCTAGGATAGTCGCAATACTATTTTAGTAGAGTACTATTCTACTCTTCATCAAAATTGATCTTTCCTGTTTAGAGCCAGGCCAGAGATGCCTATTAAGCTTCTTCATAGATGGCACTTAAATGAATTATTAGACACCAAGTTTTGCTTCCAAGTCTAAAAAATTTCCAATAATTTAAAAGTTAAAAATGTTAAGGGACTTTTACTTTCATATACTATATCTGGCTTTCATTTGAAAATCTAAACATTATCTGCTTAACATTTAAGTACTTTTTATGTACCACATATTATCCAAGAGAACAAATACTGAACTAGAGATAAGGGATGTGGGATATCTCCTTGCTCTCTAGGAGCTGGTAAACTTGTGAGAAAGAAAAATAACAAACAATTATAGTGTGTCAGGCACTACAATAGACTAAATACAATCAGAGGAGAGGGGGAAGAATTGACATCTCAATGCTGGTGGGTGAAGAGCAAAGATCAAGGAAGGGTTCACAGAGGAAGTGAAGCTTGAACACTGAAGTCATCTATGAGTTAAGTAGGGCAAGGGGAAAGGGAATATCTGAAGAGTAAGTGAAAAAGCACAGAATCTAGTTTCATTCTAATTAAAAACAGGAATAACTAAAACTTGGAAATAATGATTCCTCTAAGCTCTTCCTGATATAACCCTAATTTCTCTATGTACCCTCTCAATTTCATGCAGTTATGAGTTACACTAGAAATATCTCAAAGAACTCAATTGTCATGCCCTATCCTGAGGTCAGGCTTTTAATTAAAGCCAATGCCAAAACATTTTATACCAAGTAAACATTAAGTACTTTTCAGTGATATCGGTAAAGATGTCTAAAGGATGGAGGGGAGACTGCTTTACACACCACTAACCAATTTTCTTACCCAAGTTAACTAAATCATCTTAGCTTTAGCACTAAAGGAAAGGGCTTAAACTCCTACCCCAGAATCTTCATAGCAGGAAAATGGGGACAGATAAGGCCATGAGATTCTTCTCCCTTTGGATACTTTTTTTTTTTTTCAATGAAAGAGCAGGAGGAGCCTAGCACTTCCCAAGGCACAAAGGCAAACATTTTAACCATTTATTCTCTGGGAGAATGGGCTCTAGGATTAAAGCCTTGCTACTTCTTTTTCTGTAACCCTTAATCCTGATCTTTCCATGTCTACCCCTCAGTACAGGGAGAACAGAGAAAGCAGAGGATAAGCAGAATCACAGTGAGTTAGAACTGCTGAGTTCTTCTTTCCTAGCACAAGCAAGGAAGCAACCACTGTGTAGCCTCCTCTTCTTTATCCTAACAACTTCATGGCAAGAATCCAAGAAACCATACTGATTAGTATGCATGGTCATGTGGTTCAGTCATGTGGTCACAAATAAAATATGGAAGTGGATTTTTCTCTTATAAGGTAGCACACAGTGATTACCACTAATCTCTACATGTAAATTTAAATGTTTTACAGTTTTAAAATACCAGTCTATCTTCCCATATAAGGCCCCTAGAATCTTTTAACTACAATCTCTATACCTGTAAACTCATCATTATTTTTTACAGGATGTTTTAACCTTCATCCATTAATTTTCAAATAATCACTTATCTAAATTTACCATCCTATTTACCACTTTCCAATTTCCTAATCACTGCTTAATGCATTCCATTTCTTCCCCTTCAAATACAACCTTCTTCTCAAAAGGCATTTTTCTTTAGTAGTCCTTTCATTGAGGGTTATTGAGTGAGAAATTCTCTCTGAAAAAAACCCTTCTCATTCAGGTAGTTTTGCTGTGTATAAAAACCTAGGTTGAAAGTTACTTTCTCTGCCATTTGGAGAATGCCCATAGTCTTCTTCTGGTGTCTACTACTGGTGATGAGGAATCTGCTCAAAGTCTAATTACAGGCAAACTGTCACTATTCTGTGAATACTTTTTATCGTAATGTATCTTTTATTACAGCACATTTAAACATTTATGCTGTTGTACATTTCTTTAATCAATAAATTCATGTCCTTTTTCATTTCTCCAAAATGTTAGCCACTGTTATCTTTTCCAATATGGCTCCTCTAGCCTGTTCCTACATGAAATACTTTCTCACTTTTTCCTTCTTTTTCATATTTTCTATCTCACTCTCTTGGCTAAACTGGAAATGATTTTCTCAGATGTGTCTGTCAATTTACTAATTTTCTTTTAGCTCTGCTTCTATTTAACCATTAAATAAATTTTTAAAAAATTTTCAATGATCTTTTAATTTTTAGTGTTTTATTTCCCTCCATTTTCTGATTTGTCCTATTCCTTCAATACAGCAGCTTTCTAATTGTTCCATTATTTCCAATTTGGGGATTGCAAATTTTTTATGTTTGATGACTTTTCATCATTTGTTTCCATGTGAAGTTTATAAGTTTTGGGAGGTTATTTTAGTAGAAATTACTCCTTTGACAGGATTCTTGTGTGCTCTCTTTCGTGCAAGTGTTCTAACTGGTGTCATGTCTGTATCTAGAAATGTAATTGGTCCTAAATCAGTTTCTCAAATTGGAGCTCTCATACAACAAAGGCAAGTCTTTGTGCTTCAATTCACTCCTAATTTGAATATGTTGGTTTCAGTTTCTAATGGTTTACTCTTGCATCTCCATTTCCCATTCCAAGACACCAAACACACATCAAACTTTCTTGTTCCAAGACTACTGGGCAAACTTTTCCCAGTCTTCTCAGGGAATGAGAAACTTAAACCTTCAGATTTTTGCAGGAGGCTCAATTTCTACTGTCCCATGAAATCATGCCGGCTTTTGCTAAAATCCCAGATCCCAGAGACTTTACTTTGGTATGTGGTATGCAAGTGTGTATAAACAAACTAGTCAATTAACATAATGTAATACATAGTATAAACAATATACATTGTTTCAATATTTGTATCTAATATTTCTATATATAAATTTAGAATGTCTAAATCTAAGTAAGAATCTCATATTTCTTACTATAAATTCTGTAAGTAAGCAAACAGATCATACTTAAGAAAGCAGTCAAGACATAATACTGAAAAGTCAATCCTCTCTCTCCCCAACAAAATGTGGGCCCAGGATTCCAATGCCTGCCTTATTCCTATTTCTAATATGCGGAGGTCTGTAAACCTATCACACACACAAAAAAAGTTTGCTTCTAACACCAGTGCTACAGGTGCCTCACAAGAGGAAAGAGAGAAGCTAAATTAAACAAAACTCCCAAATTCTTGTCCAGCCTAGTCCATCAGACCACAGAAATTCACTTTGAATTCTTCTTCCCAGAACCAGTATTTCCTCCCCAAACTCAGCCTCCACTGTGTACTTAGAGGCTAGGCTATCACTCAGATGGTACTATGGCTGAAGATCTCTATTTCTCAGAATACACATAGAGTTATCTGATTCTTTAGGAAGTAAAGTACATAAGGCCTTTCTAGAGCTAACTTCCAAAGCTCTCTGCTTCGATATGAGAATGAAACATGTATAATCCATGTTTCCAATACAAATCTAAATTTAAAATATCAACTTGGGAAATAGTGCCTAAAAATTGCTCTTATGCTATGTAACAGCCTAGGCTACCTACTTGACAATACCAATTAATTCCTTATTAATCTTCTTTTGTAACATAATTTTGTGTGTGTGGGCGGGGTGGGGGTGGAATTAAACAAAAAATGGAAACAAGAAACAGAAACATTTCTTTAAATTTTTTTTTTTTTACTTTTATCTTACCCGAATCAGACTCAATGTTTTTATAACATTTTCATTAATATTTTATTGAAACTGTCCTCATGATTTTGCAAAAAACTTTTAAGATTACATACAAACCTGGTTCATCTGACTCAAATACTTAAAATCAAGCTTGATTATGTAACTAAAGAACTACATGGGATCCCAGGTCTACTGCAAATATACTATTTATAATCTCTGCAGTACTTGATAATAGTCTTCAATGCCTTTCTCTTTACTCCTTCCTTACCCTTCTGTCACAGAGAAAGAACTGTCTCTACTCCTTGTGGGGTCAACCCTTCTAGCTGTGCTGTAGATTCCACATACACTCTTCACTTTTATGGGACCAGAAATAATCTCCATTCTTTCAATCTTCAGGTCCTTCCGGCAACTCTTCTCTCTAGCTACAAGTGTGCTCAAGCCTGTCCTAACCTAGAGGAAAAATAAAGCACCAAATATCTTTTTTTTCAAGCCAGCATTGATCCTTAAGCCATCACTTTGATTCTCTGCTTTCCTTCACCACCAAACTTCTTGAAAGGTATTTGAATCTGCTGTCTCCTTTCTCTGATCTTTTACTTCCTCATTTCCTGCCATCTAGCTTTCTTCCACCAACAACTAACATATATATTTGAAAATGAAATCTACTGCCAAAATTAATGTCATTTCTCAATCACGTCATGTGTCTTTGGCTCTTCGTCGTCTATCCTGTCCCCTTAAATGCTAACGTTCCCCCAAAGTTCTAATTTGGACTTTGCTTTCTTTCTATATACCCACTCAATGGAAAATCTTATCAATTTTCTTATCACATAAATATTATGGAATCTAAAGATTTCTTACCCTTTCTTCTTTCCTAAATTCCAAAGGAGTACTTCCAACTATATAACTAACAGCTACACTTGAATAATCATAGGAATCTCTAAGTAAACGTATTAATCAATTTGAGCATTCTTCACCCGACCTACCAGCCTATCTGCTTCTCTTCCCACGTTTCCTATCAATTCAAACTACTACCAGCCACTGGATTGTCAAACTAGAAACCCAAAATTAGAAATACATTTCTCTTTCTTCAATTTCCCACATCAATCAGATAGCAGACCTGTCATTTTAGGAAGGTCTATGAAATATTTTTCAAATGTACTCATCTTTGCCACCTCGACCACCAATGCCATTAGTTGAAGTGCTCTGCTTCTCGATTGCTGTATTGCTGTAGTAGATTCCCTCCTGATCTCCAGTTCACCTTTCATTTTAGCAACCACTGTTATCTTTCTAAAACATGGATCTGCTTTGTCACTCCCTGCTTAAAGTCCTTAATTCTTCCTCTTTCCTTTAAGAATCAGGTATTAACCTTTTTAAAGTCTTACCTCTTTCTTACTCCTCTCAAGTACTTGAGAGTATTTAGCGTGCTATCATCTCTGAACAGATTATGGGTTTTCACACAGATCTGTGCTCCTGTTCAGGAAATAAAATCTGCCTGGACTACCATGCTCAAGGCATTCAACTTCAAACATTTAAAATAAATGGAGAAATGCCAAACCACAGCTTCAAAAACTCACTTATTTTCCAAAGTAACTTAAACTCTTGAAAATATGCTCAAATATGCATCTAGTAAAAAAATTGACCACTACATTCATTCAACATTTGTATAATCGAAACCAGAAACAATATTCTACAAGGGAAAAAAAATACATAATCAGCATACGTTTCAGAAATATTTTAACTTCTGTAATATGCTTTAGTTAAAACTAACCTGCCAGTGCTGAGTGACAGCATTCCACACTCCCACTTTCCCTGTATGACTCGTGGCCACCAACTGGTTACCAATAAAGAAGAGAGCATCTACAGGAACACCCAGGCTGAACACTCCTTAAATGACAATAAAAAATGAAAAGGTTAATCAGTCACCATTTTTATAATTAATCAAAACCTGGATTAAAAACATCTTAAAGGTGACTAATTTAAACCTATTTTCATTACTACAAACTATGTGCTATACGTGTTTGGGGACCAGAAATAAGAAACTCACAAGCTCTTAAGCAGCTTACAGAACTACTAACGAAAGGAAGAATCTGCTCCAAGCCATCTCACACTGCTCTAACACCTTATCCTGAAGCTTGGTTCCTAACCTCAGTTGATCATCAAAATAACCTGATTGACAGATTTAAAATAAACAAAACAAAACAAAAAGGATGCTGGGATCCATGCCAGACTCACTAAAGCAGAAAACCTACTGTACTGTTACAAAATCCATAGGTGAGTTAGATGCAGCTTGTCCATAGACCCGATATTTAGGAACTAGTGATCTGAACACACAGACTTGGCAACCTCAACTATCCACAATGTGTCTAAATTCTGGAAATAAGCAAAAAGGAGAAAAAAGCAGCAAGAAGTCACACAATACTAAAAACAAACATGTGGGCCTTTTACTCAGAGCTTATTTTAAACCCCATCTTTTCCAGCACTACAATCTCAATTTAATTAATTCAAAAGACACTACATTAGGCTTTAGGATTAAAAAACATAAGAAGACGAGATGTTACTAAGAACTTACACTTTAGTAGAGAAAAAACTGCAACCAATTATAATTTGATACAATAACAGAAGGATGCACAGGGTACAATAGTATCTATGGGGTAAAAGAGGACATATAAAGGTGGTTGAAAATATATCTTAGAAAAGAAGCCATCTGAGTAGAAGTTATTAAAGGTTAATAGGAGTCCATCTAATTGGGAGACTGAATAATAGCAAGCTCAGGGAATCTGAGCAAAGAGAAGATAAGTGTAGGTGAGCGAGATTGTAATGAGCATGTATCACACATCAACAGCAAAAGACCCAACAATGCCTAAGCAGAGAATTCTAGGCTCACCTTGGTATGGCATATTGGCCTTATACAGTTGTCTCTCTTTAACAGAGTACTGCACTAGGAGTCAGGAGAACCTGGGTTGGGATCCTGGCTCTCAGAGTACCTTTGTTTGCCACTTTTTTGGTTCTTATCTCAACTACAAAATAGGGTCTAAGCTAAATGTTTCAATGATCACTTGAGCTTAAAAATGTTATAACTGGCCAGGCACGATGGCTCACGCCTGTAATCCCAGCACTTTGGGAGGCCAGGGAGGGTGGATCACTTGAGGTCAGGAGTTCAAAACCAGCCTGGGCAACATAGTGAAACTCCACCTCTACCAAAAATACAAAAATTAGCCGGGTATGGTAGCACACGCCTGTAATGCCAGCTACTGGGGAGGCTGTGGCAGGAGAATCGCTTGCACCCAGAGGCAGAGGTTACAGTGAGCTGAGACCACAGCAGTGCACTCCAGCCTGGGTGACAGAGCAAGACACTGTCTCAAAAAAAAAAAAAAAAAAAAAAAAAAAGTTATAATCGAATTCTAGCACTTAAATAGCATTATCTTAATTATTTGAAAAACACTTTATGGGAAATATATTTTTATCTAATAATGTTGGGAAATAAGTCTCACCTCTAAAATACTCTTTTATATAGATCTTTGGCTGCTTCAAGTATCAGTTTATTTATTTTTAAAAAGTACCTGTGCCAATACAAACAACTTCGTCAGCATTTAGCTGAGAAAAAAATGCATGAAACCTTGAAGCACTCATGGGAAAAACAAAGCAACTGAATGCAATTATAACATGCTTTAAAAGCATAAGCCAGAAAGATTACTGATTTCTTTTGAATCTTATGCTGGTGCTAGGTATTCTCTTTTTGTTCAGAACTGTACTATACAGAAGACCAGTGACAAATAACACCTTGAAAACTTTTAATCAGTCTTGTAAAAGCAGGGCATCTAGCAAGAAGATGATACATGACAAAAAGAAACCAAACAAAAAACCTGCTAAGTACTGCCAGAAATATCTTTTATATAAACATTTTAATTATATGTATAAAATCCATATTTATACAAGCATGCACATGAAACACATTATCTCAGCCCAAAATGCTAGAACAAAATAAAGTACAACACACACACACACACACACAAAGCTAAGTCCTTTGCCCAGAATTGGTTAAGAAATGAACCTGCCACTTCAAAGCATAAAGTCATCAGTTCACATTGTATATACAATTTTAGGGATTCTACATAATAGTACTTTACTGACGATAACAAAGTGAACATGTTTTAGAACATGTGAAGCCAACTGTATTCAGTATCATAGGCTATGTGAAAGGCAGAAATGAAAACAGGAAAACCAACTAACATTGATTACTCCAGAGAAGGATAAGGTTCTCGGAAATCAAGGAAGACACTCTGAATGGTCTCACGAAATTTAAAATGTCACTCCTGCTTAGGCTCAACAATCCTGAGCACCAGTCACAGGGAAGACAACAGTATAAATAATGACCAGTTCCTGTCTTAAGGGGCCCTCTTGGTAAAATATTGCTTATAGCAGCAACCCAGTAACTCTGTCTTATCTAAGTTATAATGAAGGGAGTTCAGCCTCTGGGAGAGCCCTATCACAGATATACCACCCCTAACAATTTTCTTTGGATACTGTTGTCATGTTCTGAAGAACATTTGTTAACAAATGGCTTCTTTTAAAAGGCATGAACAAATTACTACTGTACCATTTCATAACATAGCTACCTATCACATTAGCCTTTGAACACCAAGCAAGTAATAAAATTTCCTTCACTTATTGGTATGTTTCGAATAGTTACTTGAAAAAGGAAAAAGAAATCACAACTGGTTAACCTTCTGTTTAATTACCAGTGTATTATAATTTCAAAATTGTTTATGTTACATTTTTTTTTTCCTAAAGTTGTTTGGGAGGACTTAAGCTGTCGACCATGATAGAATAAATGGCACCCGATTATTCTCCACTTCAAAATAGCAATAAGAACAACAAAAAAAATTGGACAAAATACATGAAACAATTGTTTTTAGGTATTGGACAACAGGCAGCAGAGGACCTGAGAGACGGAAACACACTGACAAGCCCCCACATTCCCCCGGGCTTTCTGCATAAGAGTACTTTCTATCACAGCATAGAAAGGTGAGACCCAAGTGATATGGTTTGGTTCTGTGCCCCACCCAAATCTCATCTTGTAGCTCCCATAATTCCCAGGTGTTGTGAGAGGAACCCTATGGGAAATGACTGAATCATGGGGACGGGTCTTTCCTGTGTCATCCTCGTGATAGCGAATGGATTGTTTCAAGAGATCTGGTTTTAAAAACAGGAGTTTCTCTGCACAAGTTCTCTTTGCCTGCTGCCACCAACGTAAGATGTGACTTGCTCCTCCTTGTCTTCTGCCATGATTGTGAGGACTCCCCAGCCTGTGGAACTGTAGTCCAATTAAACCTCTTTCTTTTGTGAATTTCCCAGTCTTGGGTGTCTTTATCAGCAGTGTGAAAACGGACTAATACACCAAATAAAGAGAGATGATTTCCCTGAACTGAGGAGGCAAAGAACTTGAGGCTAGAATTTGTAGGTACAGTACAAAAAGGAAGGGAACCGTGCCACAGTGGGGAAGGGGTGGCATAAAAGTTGCATAAGCATTTCCCTAAGACCCTGGCTAAGGCCACACTGCACCTAGGCAGGGCAAGAATCTCCAAGGTAAGAAAGGCTGCTGGCCGGGTGCAGTGGCTCACACCTGTAATCCCAGCACTTTGGGAGGCCGAGGCAGGCGGATTACGAGGTCAAGAGATGGAGACCATCCAGTCAACATGGTGAAACCTGTCTCTACTAAAAATACAGAAATTAGCTGGGTGTGGTGGCACATGCCTGTAGTCCCAGCTACTTGGGAGGGAGGCTGAGACAGGAGAATCCCTTGAACCTGGGAGGCGGAGGTTGCAGTAAGCCAAGATCGCGCCACTGCACTCCAGCCTGGCAACAGAGCGAGACTAAAAAAAAAAAAAAGAAGGAAGACAGGACAGGACAGGACAGGACAAGACAAAGACAAAGACAAGACAAGACAAGACAAGAGAAAAAAACGCAGGCACGCAACTTTAGGCCTAAGAGGTAACTGGAGATACCAGATATCAGAGATCATATGTGGGTAGATCGAATAGTTCCAAATCAATACAAGTAGAGAGCTCTTGCTGAGCCCCTCAGGCATTCAGTTAAATAAGATTCCAGAAAAGCAACATCTTAAAAATAAGGACTACACCCTTGAAAAGGAGCCCTGCCCTAAAATTAAAAATAAAGCTAGAAGAGGCTACCTACCCCTAACAAAGTACTGAAACAAGCCTAACAGGTTCAAGATCCTTCAGTAATTTAATTGCCTGCCAGAACAAAGCTCATAACTTTTAAAGGAAGGCAACATGATTCATAACCCTACAAAATGTTATCACACATACGTGTACAGCACATAATCAAAACTCTCTAGACATATGAAACAGGAAAACGTGACCCAAAATACAAACATGATAACCAGATATTGATATCAGCAGACAAAAACTTTAACAAATTAAATATCTATTATAAATACTAAAAAGTGAGCATAATGAACAGAAAGAAATCTTAGCAGAAGAAACAAACTAGAAAACGGAATCAAAAAATAATGCTAGAGTTAAAAAGTCCAACATTTCAAATGAAAATTCACTAGATGAACTTAACTGCAGATTGAATACTGCAAAAGTATAAAAGACATTAAAGGTAGATCAATAAAAGATATCTAAACTGAAGAATAGAGAAGAAAAAAATGAAATAAAAAATCAGGGCTCCCACAACTTCAGGTTAATAAAGTGATCTAGAAAGCTCAAAAGTAGGAAGAGGGAGGGAGCAAGGGAGAGATGGAGAAAAGAGGAAGGAGGACAGGTACAGGCCTCCCTCAACTGTGTCAACCAAAAATAATGTCTCTAGACATTTCCAAATGTTCCTTAGTGGATAAGATTTCCTTAGTTGTGAAACATAAATCTAGAATATGTAAAAAAAATTTACAAATAAGTAACAGGATGACAACCTCATCAAAAAGGGGGCAAATGATTTAGAGACACTTCTCAAAATATACAAATGATCATTAAGTACAGGAAAAAATGCTCAATATTATTAATCATCAAAAAAATGCAGTTAAAGCCACAATTAAAAGCACCGAACCATTAAAATCCACAGTGATGGTTCAAATTAAAAAGACTGACAATACTAAGTGTTGATTAGCATGTGGAGCAGCTGCAACTCTCACACACTGAAAGTAAAAATGTAAAAAGGTACTTTTGGAAAACAGTTTGGCAGTTTTTTGTAACCTTAAACATTCACTTTCCATATGACTAAGAAATTCCACTCCTATATATTTGCCTTGAGAAAGGATATGTCCACAGAAAGACTTCTACTTGAATGTTAACTGCAGCTTTATTCATAATATCTCCAAATTAGAAATAAAACAAGTGTCTATCAACAGGTGAATGGATAAACAAATTCTGCCATATTATTTCAATGGAATACTACTCAGCAATAAAAAGGAACAGACAACTGATACATGCAACAACATAGATGAATTTCAAAAGCATTAAGTTTAATAAAAAGCCAGGCACAAAAGAATACATACTATATAGTTCTACTCCTGAAATTCTAGATAAAGGAAATCTAAACTATGGTGACAAAAAGCCTAAACTGCATAAACAATGCAGCTTATGTTGAACATTTTCTTTCCTTCTGGGAATCTGGAATCTCGGAACATACTAGGCAAAGGATGCTGACATAACTGGCCTCTGGTAATCATCTGGAAAACCAAGTTTCTAGTAAGTTTCCCCGACAGATATTTCACAAGTATTGTCACAATTTGTTGCTGTAGGAATTAAGCACATCCTGAGAGACTCCACTAGAAGAGAACTCTTAGAAGCTTGCTCCTGGTTTCCTTCAGACTTTGACCCATGTGTCTTTTGTTGTTGTTGATTCTGCTTTGTATGCTTTCATTGTCATAGCTCTAAGTACCTCTATACGCTGAGTCCTGTGAGTCCTCCTAGCAAATCACTGAATCCAGAGGTGGTCTTACGATTCTTAACACAGATATAAAATTCTGCAGTTCAGTTAAGGGGTCCAGATTAGATATATAAACGTGCAAGCCATCGGCATATAGAAAGCATTCACAAAGACTTTAAGATCATGAACAGAATAAATACAAAAGATGGAGTCCAAGGACTGGGCCCTGAGGCACGCCAATATTGTGTGGTCAGGTAAATAAGGAAGAACTATCAAAAGGAACTAGGATGAAAATCAGTACAACAAGGTGTCCTGGAAGGCAAAAGAAGAAAGTCTTCAAAGGCAAAGGAGTAATTAAGCAATATAAAACATACCAGACGACAGCTCTAGTAAGAGAAAGACTAGGATTTGATCATGGGATTTAGCAGAACAGAGATCATGGGTGACACTATCAATAGTTTTATGGATTGGTTGAGGGGAAAAGCACAATTAGAGCAAGTCTGAGAGAGAAGATGACATGGAAACAGTAAGATGAGATAACTACTCTCTCTCTACTGGTGCCTTGATACTAGCCTACTCACAGCCTTTAGAACTGTGACAAAGAGATTTATAGAATAGATCTATAAGCCACCAAGAATATGTTTTCGTTACAGCAGCCCAAATGGATTGAGGCCCACTAGCTTTAAGAGAAGCAAAAAAAAAAAAAAAAAAAAAAAAAAAGAGGAAATTAGAAGAGAATAATGTAGGGTAGTCTTTGTTATTGCTTTTAAGGCTGAATTACTGCACGAATGTATGCTGATGAAAATGATGCCACAGAGTGGGAAATTTTTATTGATTTAGGAGAGAGGGGGAATTGCAATGTATTCAAGGAGTGAGGGGAAACAGCATCTAGTAGACAACTGGAGAAACTGGCCCTAGGTAAGAGCAGAGAAAATTTAATCACAGTAACAACAGAAACAATGGAGAATATCAGAACTGATACACATGTGACGATAACAACTTAGGGAAAATTTCTCCTGGTTTTCTCTATTTTCTCAATGAGAATGAGACAGGTGTTGTAAGTTTACGGAGAAAGAAAAAAGTATGAAGTATCACCCAGGAGAGTAACAGAGAGAACCAAAAAGGATTATACAGTAGGATTGCTGGGTAGCTTTAAAGGCCCACTTGAGAATAGAGGTCAGGAATTGAGACAGCATTGGTGTGTGTGTGCATGTGTGGACATGTGCACGCGCATTTCTTTTTCCCAGCCATAATCAGCCATAGAGATGGAGAGACCCAAGAAACTCGAGGCTCTATGCTAAAGAGTGATTATAAGGACAGACTCCACATCTGACAAAAAGGGGAAGTGACTAATAAAGAGAATCCAGTGGGGTTGAAAAATTCAATCAGGGAACTGGAGCTTATAATAACTTCAAAGGAATTAAAGATAGTAACCCAGAGGGCAGCTGAAGGCTATGTCAAGTTTAAGTCTAGAAGGCATGAGATCCAAAACCAGAAGGGAGAGAAGGAAGGCTGGGAAAGAAGGAAAGGACAATGGTCTAGAACAGTGGTTTTCAAAGTGTGGTCTTGGAAACATGGTTAGCTAAGACCCTTACCAGAAGTCTGAGAGGAAAAGACTATTTTCATGGTAACATGAAAAAAAATTTGCCTTTAAAAAATTTTTATTCTCTAAGAGTATACAGAGGAGTTTTCCAGAGGCTACATGACATGTGATGAGGTCACCATTAAGACAGCTAATAGAATCTGCAAATATATTTTTATTTTTTCTATAATTATCTATAGTGGTGGGCTTACAGTATAATTAAACTTCCCAAGATTAACATAGTTTGTTCTAAATACTTCTAGTGTGCTCTTATTAGCTATCTTCAGTTTATATCTGCTATAATCTCTGCAACCTCATTATTGTCCAATAAATTATTGTGAAATTCAAGTTTTCATGCACCTACAAAGAAGTACAAGAAATAAGTAAATACTGCTGTGTTGTTCTGCAATATTAGTATTAAAGATGTTTTGAAAGTTTTCTAAATTTTTATATTTTACCGAAAACTATTAAAAATTTTTTGTTCCACAATTTTAAAAAATATATTCTTACACGTAGTGATGGATCACTGGCTTTAAAAAGGAAAATTAGAACACTCGCCTGCTCAATCCATAGGTGCACCACCTAAGTCTAAAGATGTCGACAAAGAAAAATACGACAAATCAGAATTCTTTGACTCATAAAAGGAAAGACTCAAACAATTGAGCAAAACTGTAAACTTTTTTTTTTTTTTTTGAGACGGAGTGTCATTCTGTTGTCCAGGCTGGAGTGCAATGGTGTGATCTTGGCTCACTGCAACCTCCATCTTGGCTCACCGCAACCTCCGCCTCCTGGATTCAAGTGATTCTCCTGCCTCAGCCTCCCAAAGTGCTGGGATTACAGGCATCAGCTGCCATGCCCAGCCAATAAAAATTTTTAAATAACAAAAACTATTTTTCCCTCAAACTTTATAGATCTTAGCAACTTAACGTTATTGTGCTTTACGTAGCAAAACATTTTTGAATAGTATCATGTCAGTTGTAGGTTCACTGAGACTGAATACTCAAGAGTTTAAAGGAAAACAAATTGGCCAGGCACAGTGACTCACGCCTGTAATCCCAGCACTTTGGAAAGCCAAGGTAGGACGATCACTAAAGCTTAAGAATTTGAGACCTGGGCAACATAGTGAGACCCCATCTATACAATGATTAAAAAATGAGAATCAGGCATGGTGGTGTCTGCCTATAGTTCTAGCTACTAAGGAGGCTGAGGTGTGAAGACTGTTTCAGTGCTTGAGTCCAGGAGGCTGAAGCTGCAGTGAGATAGGATCACTTCACTGCACTCCAGCTTGTGTGACAGAACAAGATCCTGTCTCAGAAAAAAAAAAAAAAAAAAAGGAAAGAAAAGAAGAAAAAGAAATTAAGTATTTTAAATAAAGATGTAAAAAACTCATTTAATCCAAAAATTGTTTGGTATAGACCTTCAAACTAGAAATGAAAAAGCTAATGAAGGATCTCAAAGGTAAGTTAAGACATCACAGTGGCTAGAGAAATACACCCAATTGCTAAGAGACTAATAAAGCCTTAAACAGATGACAATGCTGAATGCCTGCTAGATGAAAAGTCCATGAAGAAATAACATGTTAACTTTTCAATAATACAGTAACTCTTCAATCTGAAAATCTGGCAGAGAGTCAATCTCTTGTCTGTAGAATTGTATTTTTGTCTTGCAAACTGATGAACATATAGATGTGGCCAAACCTGATATTTTACTTGTATCCAGCTGGTATTAGCTGGACCTGGTGTTTTACTTGTATCCATCTGGTATTAGCTTCAACTGATCATTAAAAATCCTTTATGTGAATGCACAGCTATAAACACAGGAAGTGCTGAAATAGTCAAAGTGGCTATTTCATGGCTTATTCGAGAACATCTGTGTTGACATTTACGCCGATGATGCAAAGCAATGTTTGGTAAAAACAGCAGGTACCTTACTTAGCATAAACCAGGACAGTGGCACTAAACTTTACTAGTGACCACTGCATTCTTCTCTGCCATTTGCTTTCAAGAATATAAAAGGCCAATCAAAGATTTAAAGATTAAATTAAAGATTAAAGATTTGGCCTTTTATGTTCTTGAAAGTCTGTGGCAGAGAATGTAATGGTCACTAGTAACTAAAGAATGTCCTTGCTGAAGCAGTAAAAATGTGTATTGACTAAAACTTAATTTCAATTATATATCTCAATATTCTGTGTGACTAAGTACTATGGCTATGTCAAGGAAAAAGCACCTTCACAATTGCTGGAGCAAAGAGCTACACACGCTGCTCTGTTCATTAAGTACCACTTTAATTTGAGATGACTATGGTTATTCAGAGTTGGGTGGCTGGCAGAACTATCCTCAAAAAATAAACAAAGTAAGCCTATTATTTGAAGGAAAACAACTGATGTTATTTATTGCCAATGATAAAAATTCAATGTTTCAAGTGAAAATCTGCAGTTTGGAAACTTTTATCTGCCACAGTGAGTGTGACAACTCCCTAACACATAGTCAGCAGGGACACTAATGAATACAATTTTTTTCATATTATACAATGAAAGGTATCAACATTTGGAAGACCTACATAACTCAGCAAACCAACAATTTCCAAATGCCCAACATGCTATAAAATCATGTATGGTAAAAGATTCACTCAAAGCACAAAATAGTCTGATGGATTTTAATTTAACAAAATATGAAAAGTTCACTGATATGATTTCAGAGTTTTGATACTCAAAGAAGACTATGCACTATTTTCTGAAAAGACTAAAAAAGTTTTTTCCAACTACATATCTGTGTAAGATCCAGTTTTCTTCATATACTTCAATCAAAACAACATATCACAACAGATTGAATGCAGAAATAGATATCACAATTCAAAAAGAGATTTACAAAACTGTAAACCCATGCCATTCTTCTTACACATTTTCGGAAAATGTGGTTATTTCTCATTAAAAAAGTTACTTAAGTTATGCAATGGATTATTTTAGCTATATTAACATTTGTAAAAATTTCCATTTTAATTTCTAATATAGTAAATACTGACAGAAAATAACCTACACAAAGGCCAGGCATGGTGGCTCACGCCTGTAATTCCAGCATTTTGGGAGGCTGAGGTGGGTGGATCACAAGGTCAGGAGATTGAGACCATCCTGGCTAACACGGTGAAACCCTGTCTCTACTAAAAACACAAAAAAATTAGCTGGGCGTGGTGGTGCGTCTGTAGTCCCAGCTACTCGGGAGGCTGAGACAGGAGAATTGCCTGAACACAGGAGGCAGAGGTTGCAGTGAGCTGAGATCATACCATTGCACTACAGCCTGGGCAACTCAGTCTCAAAAGAAAAAGAAAAGAAAAAAAAAAAAAAGAAAATAACCTACACAAACAAAGACCTGGTACTGAGTAACTTTTTAAGATTAGGGGGTTCTGAAACCAAAAAGTCTGGGAATGTCTGGTGTAGAAGCAACAACAATGAGGAGCAAGAAAGTAACTTACCCCTCAGGTTCAGTGGTTTGAGAGAGGTGGAAAGAAAACAGCGAAAACAGCCACCACTAAGTGGGATTCAGGAAAAGCAATATTCTCATAGAGCAGCCAGGTTTCACTTAAAGTGGTGAAAAGATGCTCCCCATGTCTTTTCTAAAACATCATTTTTCCTTCATTATCAGATCTTTCCTCTCATAGTAAATACTGTGGCAGCTCTAGCTAAGTGATAGTCCAGGTTAATTTCCATATTCAGTGTCAATCTCTTTTATAAACTTCAAAATATTAATATCATCAAATTACAACATAAACAAGATTCTTCCTACCAATTTCACTCCCACTTCCCCCATCTTGAACACTCCACAGGATGATGCTACTCTCTGAGGCAACAGCAACCATTTTGTCTTTGTCTCCATGTGGCCCTCCAACCACCTTTGCATTTAAAGCTACTCGTTCGATAGTCCAATCCAAATACGGGCTTGTAAACACTTGCTGCCATCCTGAAGATTCTTTGATTCTGTTAAGGAAGAACAAGCACATAAGGCAGACTCGGTAGCAATTAAGCAAATACAATACACATCAATGCACCAAAAACAAAAAACAATGACAAAAAACAAAACAAAAAACAAAAAAACACTAACCAGTTACCCATCCACCTTCCTATTACAAATAAAATTTCGTTGATATATATCACCTATTAAGCCACAATGCTATCCTTGGGGTATTTTATACATGCATACATAGGACATACAATGACTTGAAAGAGACTACAGTTCTATATTTCTCCAAAGAATAATTTAGTAAGTCTTCTAAATTTTAAAAAATTTCAAAAACTTTAAAAAAAGATGGTTTTATCTTTCATGATTCTCTACACATACACACACACACGCACACACACACACAAATGATACTGTCATCTTCTGTGAGTACGAACAATCAGCAAAAATCTGAATTTCAGAATTATTATACCTTTCAGTTATTAATCAGCTCTTCAGTGTTTATTAACTGAAACGACACACACTGAATCTCTTGCTTTTTGTACTTCAGATGGACAGTCTATCCAGAAACACTAAGATAAGTGAGTGCATCACATGCATTCCAATACCTTAGCACTATTATATAAAAAAATGAGAAGGTGCAGAATATCTTGTGAAGACTAGTTTTTAAAGGTCTAAATGCAAAACTGTATGGAACTATTGATTACCCAAATGTCAAAGTTAGTGTATTCTTTAATACCTAATTTCTCTAATAAATATTCCTGTCAGTTTTTAATAATTCTTTCTGCCCTATATGAATTTAGGTTTTAAGGACATGTTTTCTATGTGATTATATGTGTGGCAGCCTTCATACATTTAGAGCTTTAGCAGTTATGTAATCCTAATAATGAACGAGTTGAACTATGAAGTATCTATTTTTAAACTAAACAAATGATGCAAATATAACTATAAAGCTTCTCTTTTGTCTTACCTAAACAAAATAAATAGAAGATGAAAGAAAAGAAGTGTTCTTTTGCAAACTACCTGACATTCACTGCAAAAAGCAAACTTAGGTATTCATAAATGATAGTCACCTAAGGGCCTAAATGGAAACACATCAACTTCATTTTCCCTTAAATATGTATGCCAAGTAATACAACTATAATTCATAAGAATATACAATTGGGCCTATTAATTTGAAGAACTAATGATTTCCTTAAACTTCAAAGCAACAGAGAAAAATGTATCAATTTTTCCTAAGCATTGTGTAACTTGTAACCACCCTCTTCAGCCACCAGATGGGATTCATTTGTTAAGATAAACAAATGAAAATATTTAAATACTTAACCTAATAAACACTAAAATTTGCTGACATTCTCTTATCCCTTTACTTTCTTAATGAACTTGCTTCCACTTTACTCTAAGGAATTACCCCAAATTCTTTCTTTTGAGAGATCCAAGAACCCTTTTTTGGGGTCTGGATGAGAACCCCTTTCCAGTAACATCTTCCTGGGAAACCACGAAATGAGATAGTGGAGAGACCCCTGACCCAAAGGAAATAGACTGCAGCACCAATTAGCTGAAACTTTGGAGTCAAGAACACTTTTCTTTTGAGATTTTGCAGCTTTTAACAATTGAGTAAAGTGTACTCTTATAAACAAAATTTGAAGCATATTTCTTTCTCTCTGCCTGATCTCTCCAGAATTTGGAAACTATGCCGGGCGCGGTGGCTCAAGCCTGTAATCCCAGCACTTTGGGAGGCCGAGACGGGCGGATCACGAGGTCAGCAGATCAAGACCATCCTGGCTA
>NW_012121932.1:2829431-2845666 GCF_000951035.1 Colobus angolensis palliatus | reverse complement strand
TTTAAGAAGTCTAATTTGAGATTCTTTATGGATCAAAGTTTCATCAAAGTCAATTTAAAAAGAGCCTATATAGGAACTAATCATTCTTGCTGCACTTTATACAAATAATCAGGCCAAGTATAATAAGACTAAAGTTTATTTTGCAAATAAATCAGTCCTACCACGACTTGTCTTTAGTAAAAATGAAAGACTGAAGAGAGGAAAATTGTTTCAAAAATTATGGTATACCTTTTATTAGATTTGTCTCATCAGTGGTTTTTGAGTTTTTTCTGCAATTTGGACTCACCCTGCTTATTCCTGTGGACCAAGCAGTGATCTGTGGCTGCTGTTCAGAAGAAACAAGAGGCATGGGTAACACAAAAATCTGGATCAGTATTCTAATTGTGGGCATGTATTGGAATTGGCTAGCGTATCAGCTTGGTTCCAAGTCCGTATCAGCTTGGTTGCAACAATTTCCCAGTTCATGAAAAGCCTTCTTATTTAGTTTACTTGGGATAATTTTACTTATTTTGCCTTGCTACTGTAGAATATATTGCTGTTGTTCTCTTTGTGTAGGAATGAAAGATAAGCTTACTCAGTGCTTTCTTAAATTGAACACTTATTAATTTTCCAGTCATCACTTTTTGTCAGAAATCAGAGTTTTCACCGTACTGACAGTTTCTGACTGAGCATTCCTCTACTCTGAATGCAGAAGACCCTAATAGGCAGAAATATCATCATCCCTATTCAGACTGCAGAAGTTACAGAAGATGAATCTTCTCCCTCTGCAACCCTTAGGATTAAGAGTACCCTTGTAAAAGGGAAGGGGAAAATATGTCAGAGGCGTTCAAACCAGAGTTGAATGGAGACTGGGTAAAATAAGGCTGAGACCTGCTGGGCTGCATTGCCAGGAGGTTAGCATTCTTAGTCACAGAGTAACAAAGGAGGTCAGCACAAGGTACAGGTCACAAAGATCCCACTGACAAAACAGGATGGAGTAAAGAAGCCAGCCACAACTGAAACCAACATGGCAACAAAAGTGACCTCTGGTCATCCTCACTGCTCATTATATGCTAATTATAATGCATTATAATGCTAAAAGACACTCCCACCAGTCCCATGACAGTTTACAAATGGCATCTAGTGTCTAGAAGTTACCCTACATGGTCTAAAAAGGGGAGGAACATTCAGTTCTGGGAATTGCCCTCAGAGCTGCTCTGGCTAAGGAGTAGCCATTCTTTCATTCCTTTACTTTCTTAATAAACTTGGATTCACTTAAAAAAAAAAAAAAACTATATAATCTCATCTTTTACAGAGATATTACTTCTTCTAAGTTGTTTTTCTCTATAGTAATTAGGGTACTACGCAATAAAGAGATGTCAAAAAAGGGTAAAAGAATCAGGACAGCATATTTAAAAATGACTATAACAACTACAGAATTTAACTCTTAATCAGATATGTGAATTCACTTGTTTTTTAAAAAATTACAAAGAAGGTACATATTTGCTCTATAATTTTCCATATAAGTAATCCATTTAAAATATGTAGAACAAGGCCAGGCACAGTGGCTCACACTTGGAATTCCAGCGCTTTGGATGGCCGAAGCGTGTGGATCACCTGAGACCAGGAGTTTGAGAATAGTCTGGCCAACATGGTGAAACCCCATCTCTACTAAAAATACAAAAGTTGGCCAGGTGTGGTGGTGCACACCTGTAGTCCTAGCTACTCAGGAGGCTGAGGTGGAAGAACTGCTTGAACCCAGGAGGCAGATGTTGCAGTGACCTGAGATCATGCCACTGCACTCCAGCCTGGGTGACAGGGCAAGACTCTGTCTCAAAATCTCAAAAACAAAACAAAACAAGTAATAATAATAAATAAAATAAATTAAAACAAAATATGTAAGAATATGCTCTGTTATTTCACCTCTCCATCATCTTACTGCTGCCTAGTGAACCAACCCTCTGAAGTTAAGACAGCTATGCGAAGAATGTGGTTATGTCTAGTTATTTCCTACGTGAAGACCTCAATAAAATACAGTAGACAGGACATGCCCTGTGAGATTTTGAAACTTACTATGAACATACTTCACCTCAAATTGTATGAGAATAGACATATTTCATAAGGACATGAGAGAATTGAAAAACAGATCCAAGTATATACACACACATAAAGCAAGATAAAATGGGCTATCAGATTCACTGACAAAGAATGATTTACGTAATAAATTGTCAGAACATAATTACCTATCCACTGAGAAGAAAATAAAATAAATCCTTAAATCTCTTACCACATACAAAAAGTAAACTCCACAAGGATTAAAGATCTAAAGTGGAATATATGCCCCAAGGGGGCAGCAATTCACACAACTACTCTTCATTAATAGAAGTAACACTGTCATAAACTCAGTAAGAAAAAGAGACATAAACATAAAGCCTAACCATGTAGAAAATGAGTGAAGCTAGGAGAACATCCTACAGGTCTTCACCGTACTACTCAGTTTTTAAAGGTTTTGTAACTTATTGATATAAAAACTTGAGGAAAAACAACTTGTAGAAAAGATTACACTTTTAAACAGTTTAAATATTTTTCTTTCTTTTGAAATCTTTTTATTGCCATTGTGCTGAATGATTTAACTATATGTGAGGCAATCCAAATATGTCCTCAATTTTCTTCCTTCATCGCTTTGCATGAGTATATTGCTCTGAAATGTCAGACACTTGGTGAAAGCAAAGAAAGATCGTGATCAATGCAAACACAAAGACTGGAAAATGTAATAGCATCATCCTGCTTACAATTATTACCCAGTGAGTTAAATTTTGCGTTATAATGTGGTGTTTCCGGAAAAGAGCAATCTTCAGTATTGTGTACAATGACAAAAACAAAGTTACGCTGTTACACTTCAATCACTTATTTCACAATCCTTCTGGAATTCGTTATTGACAAAAATACATACACAATATGTAAACAAGAGTCTACAAGTCATCCCAATTCAAATACATAAGATGACAAATTCAAAACAACGCTTCCTAAAAAAAAACCTTTACCAAATTAGCCTTGCCTCATACAAAACCATTCCCAAAAAAATTATGCAAAAAAAGTCCATGCTATTTCATAATTAAAATTAGAAATCCACAAAACACTCTTTCTTAAAAAAATGTATTTATTTATTTATTGAGATAGAGTCTTGCTCTGTTGCCCAGGTTGTAGTACAATGGGGAGATCTCAGCTCACTGCAACCCCCACCTCCTGGGTTCAAGTGATTCTCCTGCCTCAGCCTCCTCAGTAGATGGGAATACAGGCATGTATCACCACACCTGGCTAATTTTTGTTATTTTCAATAGAGATGGGGTTTCACTATGTTGGTCAGGCTGATCTTCAACTCCACCCACCTCGGCCTCCCAAAGTGCTAGGATTACAGGCGTGACCCACCGTGCCCCGCCAAAACACTCTTAAAACATAAAGTCTGCAGCCCTTAATCATTACTACAAGGAAAATATAAACCTGAGATTACTGATATAAACAGCACTACCAGACATGCCAAACCTTTCATAAATTCAGATTAAAAAAAAATAGATCTGGGATTCTTTAAACTATATCTGTAAAGTTTAGAAGACATTTTAGATATTTTTCGACTTATCATGACTATTTTTTCTTAACTGAACTCAATAGTGATAAACAAATAGTTTATATATCTTTGATTTTTCTGCAATTAAATGAAATAATAATCTAAGCTAGTATATTCCAACCACTTTTGTGCTTCTACACCATTCTCTGTCATCAACATTTCTCAATGAATACAGTGATTTTGAACTAAGAGTCCCAACTGAAAAAAAAAATTAACCGGTCTACACTATTCTTCATTGCTTCTCAGGCTCTGAGAATGTAAGCATTAGTAAAACCAAACTACTTCTTTGTAAGTTTCGCATATTAGATATTAAACTATACCACTTGTGCAACAACTGCCCTGCTTTACTACCTCACTTCCCAAAATGTGGTAATTATGACCAATGTACTCTCCCTTGCTATAGAATACAAAACACTGAATCATTAGAGGTAGACCATCAGGGAGCTCACATTAATAATCCTGTCTAACGTCATTATATACTACAGTCTCAGAAGCTAGGTATAAGCAATAAAGAATACATCAAGATATCTCAGTTTCATGACAGTCCACACTTGTCTGTGAAATGTTTACAACACAAAAAGGCTACCAGAAATATTTACCAAATTAGCTGCAAAAATAAAAGTATACTAAACCTTAATCAGATGACACAGACATGAGTAAACTATGCAGGGAAAAAACTTGATGACTGAAAAAAAATAGCTTTTCAATCTAAAAATATAAAATCACAATTAATTTTAAAACTACCATCTCTAAAAGCAAAGCATTATTAATTATACATTACCTGTAACACACAGCAAAATGGGCATATGCAGCTACAATCCAGTTGTGATGGCCAGCTACTATTAGCACCTTTCGTGGATCCACAGGAAATCCTGTTGATTTTGGAAAAAGAAATATTTTACATTCTAAACTGGGGGTTGGAAAATTACAGCCCCCAGGCCAATTTCAGCCTTCTGCCTATTTTGGTTAATAGTTTTGTTAGAACCCAGCCATGCTTACTTGTTTACATATTGTCCACTATGTGCTCATGCTATAATGACAAAGTTGAGTAGGTCTGACAGAGAACGTGTGGCCCACAAAGCCTAAAATATTTAATTTCTAGCTCTTACCAGATACATTTTGTCAATGCTGTTCTAAAGATTCAAAGAAGACGAAAGATTCCATAGTATTTTAAATAAAAATTAAGTGTTAAATGAGACCTTTCCAAGATATAAATGATAAATCTGGATAAAAAAGGAGATGAGACAAAAATCTTTAAAAGTAATTACTCAATATCACCTAGAACTAAAAACATAATTTTTCTTTTTCAATTTCTGTAATCTTTGCTTACCTAGCCTAACAGTTTCTTCTCCCGTTCCAGAGAGAACAGGCTGTGTACCATTTCCCCGGGCTTCACCTTCTGTAGAATTAAGTCCATTCCTAGAATCAGCAGATCTGACTGTGTTGTTTATTTTACGACTGGGAATCCCTATAAAAAGAAGAAGAAGAAAAATACATTCCTGAGTTCACCTTTCAAAAATTAAAAATATCACATTGTAACAAAGAAACATAAAAATGTGAATTTCATTAAAGCCGAAATACATCTTCCAATACAGCAAATTATTGCAAATAATTTAATTACAATTAAAAAATAAAATGAAAATGAAAAAAACAAAGAGAAAGACAAAATTCTGTCAACAGATTTCTGCTACTGCCATACTGTTTACAATAAATAAGCTTTAGGTTACCGAATTAATGGGTAATTAATCCAGTCTGTCCGCCACTCTTTACAATTATGGTACAGGTATTATGTGTTAGGTACTACGTACTAATTTAACTGATTTAGGACTGAATTTCCCCATACTTTCAAACATTTTTTTATTTGACGGGGAGCATTTTTTAAAATGAAATCTTGCTCAGAAGTACATTATAACACAGGTAAAAGCAGGCTCTTCTAACTAAACTGGGGCTGAGGTGACAATGACTTACCCTGCAGAATTCCTTAATTTTGCCAAAAACCAGTTTGACAACCAGTGCTCTAACATAGAGGTCAGCAAACTATGGGTCACGGAAAATCCAGCCCAATGCTATTTATGTAAATAAAGTTGTAGTGGTTACAGTTACACTTATTCTTCATGTAGTATACACAACAGAGTTAAGTAGCTGTCACAGAGATCCTCTGGCTCATAAAATCTCTCTGGCTCTTTACAGAAAAAGTTTGCCAAATCCCTGCTCCAATATATAATGTGACTTAATCTCTGTAAAAATCAAAAGTTCTTACCATTTCTAGCAGACTTACAGATAAAAAACTCAATAATCAAGGAATAGTTTTTCCTATTCATATGCTGATACTCGCTTAATGATAGAAGGAATTTTTCAAAAGATTAAATAAAGTGAAAATACCTGGTGGAGGCAAGTAACCATGAAAAAGGACACTGCCACAAGAGGAACGCTCCAATTCTTCACATAAGAGAAGCCTTCTTACTAAAAACATTTCAAAGCAAACTTGTCAAGAGTACATGCAAACAGAAAAACAGTACTCCATTTTTATTTTCTCTAGTTCAAGAGGATAAGGAAAGAAAAGGAAAATTTTAATTAAGTCACAATATCTTTTTACTATGAAAATCCACAAAAACTAAGCAATGAACAAATCCATCAAAAATCAGGACCTGATATAAATACAATTCATTTAGGGCAAGTTTCATACATAAGTCAAATCAAATATTAACAGAGCACATAAACACCAAATATTAAAAGAGCACATACCTAATGGAGTGATCCCGTAAAATTCTGCTTCATGCCTGAGAACATTAATACTCACTCCCCTACAAAGAAACAAATGGTACAAATTCTCTAACACTGGAAACCTGTATTATTATCTTAGGTGAAAGTAAAAAATTCTAAGTTCTTCATGTATACAGTCATAAGGCTTTAAAAATTATTTTTCTCCTAATATTCTTTATTTCTATTATCCTTAATCATTAAGAAGTCTAAATAAAAACTGCATGTGAAAAATATTCTGTTATCTACTTAAAAACCATTCATATATATACATATATATGAATTGGGTCACTAAAGGAGAGATTAGGGCTCTATCAGGCTAGTACAAATAAATTGTCTAGAAGGCAAACGACAGAATGGAAACCATTCTTTTATGGCATTAGTTGCTTTTAACTTTTTATCATAATCATTTCCATACATATTTATCTTAATCTCCCCATTACACTGTAAATTCCCTGCAAGCATGATCTATTTCTGATGTATACCTCACAGTGCCTACCATAGTGCTTATATAAAATAGTTATGTAATAAATATTTTTTGAATAAAATAGAAAAAAAAAAAAGACTAGCCTTGGGAAGGGCTATGTTATCCAGATGAAATGATGCTACTTCATAGTAGCAAAGTTAAGTAACACGAAAATAAAATTTAAAAGAAATGGAAGATTCAGAATTTATAATACTAATGATTCATTTTAGGTTTCAGTTGGAATTCGTCCTTATTTTAAAAATATTCCCCAGCCTTAATAAACACATACAATTACTATGTTAAATTGTTTTTATTTGTGAAACTGGTTATAACTAGTTTAATATTAAAAGTGCTGAAAACTTTGTGTCTGGGGGTGGTGGCTCACGCCTGTAATCCCAGCACTTTGGGAGGCCAAGGCAGGTGGATTATGAGGTGAGGAGATCGAGATCATCCTGGCTAAAACGGTGAAGCCCTGTCTCTGCTAAAAATACAAAAAAATTAGCTGGGCATGGTGGTGGGTGCCTGCAGTCCCAGCTAGTTAGGAGGCTGAGGCAGGAGAATGGCATGAACCCAGGAGGTGGAGCTTGCAGTGAGCCTGGGCAACAGAGCGAGACTCAGTCTCAAAAAAAAAAAAAAAAAATGCTTGAAACTTTCTTATTCTATTTCAAAACTATTTGTGCTAATAGTACAGCAGTACTGGCCAGAGGCATGATCAAAACTCACTGCAGCCTCAAACTCCTGGCCTCAAGGGATCCTCCTGCCTTAGTCTCTTCTCCAGAGCAGCTGGGATTACAGGCATGTACCACCACATCCAGTTTCAGGGTGAGGAAACTTTTAATCAAAGTATTAGTAAAAAAAATAAATAAATAAAACCTTTTCTGGCTAGGCGTAGTGGCTCATTCCTATAATCCCTGCACTTTTGGAGGCCAAAGTGGGCAGATTGCCTGAGCCCAGGAGTTCGCAACCAGCCTGGGCAACACAGTGAAACCCTTTCTCTACTAAATTACAAAAAATTAGCTGGGCATGGCGGCATGTGCCTATAGTCCCAGTTACTCGGGAGGCTGAGACAGGAGAATTGTTTGAACCTGAGAGGCGGAGGCTGCAGTGAGCAGAGATCATGCCACTGCACTCCAGCCTGGGCGACAGAGCAAGACTCTAACTCAAGGGAAAAAAAACAAACAAACAAAAAAAAACTTTTCTTTCATAAAATACACTAAAAAGACATATTTCTCTGTAAGAATTTACTTTAAAAAGAGTGCATTTCTTACCTTAAGTCTAGTTCTTTTGTTCGAAGAAAATTTAAAATGGGTGCAAATGCTGCTGGATCTCTATCAATAAATATCTGTAAAAAAGAGAACTGTTTTATTTTCAAATTGCAAATTAATCTTTTAACTTTAATATCTGAACACTAATAGGTAACAAAGTCTGAATTATTTAAATACTACATTTCCTTGTTTCCACTCTTAAATTTTAATGTTTCTAAAATTGGAATGTAGTTCTGTGTGCATTTCATGAGATGGTGTCTTTTTCTTGAGATGGTGTATTTTTCTTCCCCTGAATAGTTACTATTAAACTGCTATTTTAATACATAGAAAAAACCTTACTTAAAAATCACTTGTATTGACACCTTTGGTAAAAGTGACACCTGAGGAAACATTTTTATCTGAAACAGTCTAGAATTCAATTAATACTTTGAAAATATGAATACATAATACTTTCTCATATTGCTCAATCGTTAAAACTACAGTGTACTTTAACAATGCACACAGGGGTAACTGAGAAAAGTACTGCACTCTGCTGTCGAAAGTGGAAAAGAATACTATTCTCATAACATTTTTACTAATCTCAATTTCCTTCAGAGCTAGGGAGAGGTAATGACAATTTTTTTTTTAAATAAAGCACCACAAAATACATAAGAGGAAAACAAATTGCTTAAAAATGTAAAATACATAATTGGTAACTTTTGTTTGTTTGTTTGTTTTGACACAGCGTCCTGCTCTGTCATCTAGGCTGGAGTGCAGTGGCACGATCTGGGCTCACTGCAACCTCCACTTCCCAAGTTCAAGCAATTCTCCCGCCTCAGCCTCCTGAGTAGCTGGGATTTGAGGCACCTGCCACTACGCCAGCTAATTTTTCTATTTTTAGTAGCGAGGGGGTTTCACCATATTGGCCATGCTGGTCTTGAACTCCTGACAACCTCAGGTAATCCACTTGCCTCAGCCTCCTGAAGTGCTGGGATTACAGGCATGAGCCACCTCACCAAGTCCATAATTGGTAACTTTTATGGAAATGTATACCAACACCTATTTTGAATCATTTACAAAAGATCTGGCCATAAAAACTTAACTTTTAAAATTTATGTAAATCAACTAGAAAGGGAAATGGCAGCCAGTAATAAAACTCTGCCTACTATGATCAACTATATATATACAATCAACGAGATTCTAAGCTTTATACATTCTTTCTTTTGTTTTCATTAGAGCAGATCAAAAATTGAAAAACATCACAGATTTGTGGAGATCACTGATAACTTTTTATAATTTCACATGGACATATCTGCCTTTGTTGCCTTATTTCATCTGCAAATCTCACCACAGTAAATAAACACCATTGGTCACTTTGTTGCCTTCAAATGGATAAACCAATTTTTTGCACTGAAACTTTACAATTCTTTCCTTCCCTCACTGTACCAATGGTGTACAAACAAATTCACAAGATTATTATCCAAAATAAAATAAAAAACTGTAGGACTTTACTAATTTAACCTCTTATATTCTAATATAAAAACATTATAACATTTACATTTATCCACTTACTGTTAGTTTCAATTATTGATCTAAAAAATATTTCTTCTAATGCCAATGTAAGCTCACATTCTACAACTGCTCTAATCATGAATACTTAAATTGCCATATATAGTATTCCCTATTTAGGGATCTTCTCTGATTATAAAAAACGACGTATGACAAGAAATAAAATTATGCCACTTTCATTCAGTGATTATTAAAATATTAGTTTTCCTATATTCTTAGAGTAACTATATATTAGGACCAAATACTATAAGCATTAATTTAGAAATATGTATCAATGATTATTATACTCACAGCACCAGTTTCATCTCGAAGTGTTGAAATTCTCCCACTCAGCAAACTGGAAGTCATTAATAATCTAAAGTTAGTTTTTAAAATTTGAGTATAAACAAATGTGATAATTCTTTATCAAATGTTAAAGACCACTAAGAGTACGTTATCTATTTTCCAAGTTAAAATATATATATATATTTTAAGAGTTAACCTTTTCCATTAAAAAAAAACCAATTTAACTGGACAAAAATTATATTTTGGTAAATAAATGTATTAAAATATACACTAAAGAATTATAAGACATACCTGGAAAAAAACGAATCTGGAATCCACATAAGAGTTTGTCTTGAGGTACTAAATCTGCAATTAAAAATCATCTGGTATTATAAGTAAGAATATGATTTGAAATTTCAGTGTTAGTTAATTTGTTTTCATATGCTGGCTAATGATTTACAAGATGTTTTATAGTTACAGCTGTAACAATATATTTATTACAGTTAGTATTTTTAAATGTTGCTACTTCCAATTTAGAGTTAAGATTATACAAACAGCTCTCAATAACAATAAACAACCAGTTATCTGCCATATAATGCATTTTAAAACACTACTTTCCAATAAGCTGATCTCTGCTGAAGAATCAACAATTAGCCCATCACACCAAGTCTCAACTTCTCAGTACAACATTCAAAATTACCTTCAGGTTCCATCTCATCTCTCCAATACAAATGCTGGTTTTTCCCTCTCATACGACAAAGCTTCTTCATATCCCAAAAAACTTCATACTTACTATCATTTTGGTATCTTTATTCAGCTAGATCACCCTCCTCATGTCCAATAATTCAAGATCCATCCATCTTTCTTGATACCACTCAGGCCTTACCTTCCAGGTAACAGCTTTTCTAAATATCCTATTCTGTATTATCTCTTTTTAAGCTCATAGTAATTTCACTGTAAATTACTCTTTTAACACCTTCTTTATATGCAGTCTTGGGCTATTTGCAACTGCTGACTTCATTCATTCAAAAATTATTCAGCCAATACAACTGTTCTGAGGTTGTCATTTGATCAAGCTTGTATATTACCACCAATTCTGGGAGGATCTTTACCAAAGTACAGTATAATAGACTGGGACAACAAACCAACAATTTATGTAAACTGATATGGCAAACAAAGCAATACAGTACTTGCTCAGTCCAGCCCTTCTCTGAGTATTTTCATTTTAAGATATCACCTTGAACTACAATGTTACCTCACCCAGCCTAGCAAACCTCTACCTTCACTCCACATTTATTTTCTGGCATTATATGAAATCCCCAAATTTATTTTTATCTTTCATACTTAAACTAAACAAGGTGACTGAATAGTGGCACTAGTTACCATGCACTATCACCAGGAAACAAAGGCCAAGCCCCAGCCAAAATGGCTAAGGGATGTGCAGGTATATACTGTATCACCCAGACTGTGCAGGTATATACTGTATCACCCCTCTATTGTCTGCCATTACCTAAATTACCAGCCTAGAATTATCAAAAACGTGGAAGGTGCTTACTTTTTGCTCACTTCAGCATAACCTCAAAATGCATCCTACTTCCCATTCCCATCTTCTAAGTGGGATATTAAATAGCACTGGATTGCAGGCCAGGGTGAAAACTCTGACTACCAAGGCTTATATAGAGCAGTGTCAGAAGTCTCATGGATCTCTCAACTTTGCAAGTCCATCCAGGCACCTGAGGCTACGTATCTTGATAAACGGATTATCTGTACATTCACCTTTCAAACTCAGCTTCAGAAATGGATTTTGTATTTAAAAAGTATATGTTGCTTTTTCTTAAAGCCAGAGGGGATGACCTAAAAGCATTGTTCTTGGCATCTAGCACACGCTCAGTAAATGTTTATTGAAACTTATGTGTGATAAACAGAACCACACTCTACAAACTCAGTTAAATGTTCTGTACAAAACTGAGACTTGATTATTCTGTACGATGAGCATTTTATGGTTACAACAGAGCACTTTCAGAGTACACTAGTGTTGACAAACAGATGTCACTAAACTGCCCACTTAAATCATTTAGCAGTTATCAGTCTCAGTGTCAGTAACAGCAGAAGTAGTGTATGCACTGTTCCATAAAAAGTGCCTTAGTCTCTAAAAGAAATTTTCTTTTATTACCAAAACATGCTTTCCAATCACAATTAAAAGTTTATCTCAGCTAGGCGCCGTGGCTCACGCCTGCAATCCCAGCACTTTGGGAGGCCGAGGCGGGCGGATCACGAGGTCAGGAGATCGAGACCACCCTGGTTAACACGGTGAAACCCCGTCTCTACTAAAAATACAAAAAAATCAGTCCAGCATGTTGCCGGGCGCCTGTAGTCCCAGCTACCCGGGAAGCTGAGGCAGGAGAATGGCGTGAACCCGAGGTGGAGCTGGCAGTGAGCCAAGATCGTGCCACTGAGCTCTAGCATGGGTGACAGAGCGAGACTCTGTCTCAAAAAAAAAAGTTTATCTCCACTTCTTCCCACTTACAACTTTACAATTTGTAAGGAAAAGTATTCTTTCATTGGCTAACTGAAGGAAAGACAGTAAAACAATTCATTTATTAAAGACATTTAAATGTAAACTACAGTAAAGGGTACTTTAGGGAACACATAGAAGTTGATTACTAACGAATTTCATAGGTTATGGACAGTCTAGGTGTTTTAAGTAGTTCCTATGCCCATTTATCTGATTAACAAAGAAGCTACTTTATTTAAGAAAACACTGAATATACTCCTAAATGCATTTCTTAGTAGACTCTTAAGAAAAAATAAAAAATACACAGATTATCCCAGTCACAGAAAACTGACTTGGTCCAAAATCAAAGCAAATCCAGTCAGTGGTAAATTGAAGGCTCCAAGGATTCACGACAATGCAGATTCACTGTTTTGGAGACCATCAAATTCATTCCAAAGGAGGACAGCTTATAACTTGCGATCTTTCATATTTACCACTGATTCAGCAATTGTATTCCAAATAATTAAAATTACGTACTACTTAGAAAATCACAAAGGTCTACTTAAAATCATATTATCAGTTTCAATTTTAATCAGTATTTTGGGGAAAGGTTAGTAACCTGGAATTTCTGGGCAAAGGGATTGGATCCTCATCCTCACCAATTTTTTTAAAACATCAGGCCCCAAAACTAGTCTCAAATATAACTTCATGAAAACTAGTACACTTAAAATTACACATGATGAGCATAATCATTTGAAACATACATGAAAGGCTTTTCTGTTTTGATTTGTTTTTTATCCCATACCCACAGTGTCTCCAGAATAGGGTCAGGTACAGTCTGGTCTCAGCAAAAGAATTACTAAAGAAATCTGCATATCCACAGTTATACTTCATGCAACTTGCCTCCTACTAAATTAACTTGGAAGCAATCTAATTAGCTATCTATTCTGCACTGTAAGTAGTGATAAAGACACTAACCCTTGCATTTCACATTTATTACTTCAAATTCCTGTAACAATCTGACAAGGTTGGTACTGTTGTCTGTCACTTTACACTTTAATAGACTAAGCATCAAAATATTTGTCCAAGGTTGCTAGGCTAGTTAGAGATAAAGCCTGGGAACTGAAAACATATACCTGACTCAAAAGCTCTTTGTCCTGGAGTCCTCAACGGCTAGTCCCAGCTCTCTTGCATGAGGCCTAAAATCACACTTACCCATAACACAATTAATCACAAATTCAGTCAGTGAATTCACTTCATTACTTTTTGTAAATAACAAATATTAACAATTCTAAATGAAACTTCATCTTCTCTACTTTCTGAATCACCCACAAAGTATTAAACTATAAAAATTAGTCATTTCTGTAATTCCTTTCAGTATATCCATTCTGATGTCTATTCTCTTGAGAAAAAAAAAGAAAGACCTTACCAATAGCATATGCTTCTCTGCTCCCAACAAACTCCTTTTGAGTTTGACTCTATCACTTCAGAACTTCAATGCTATGCCACAGCAGTTCCTGAACTTCAGCAGCAATCATATCAGGATTTTTCTCTTACAATGGCTTAAGTGACTGTGTTACACTGTGTTTTGTACAAGATACAGATGACTTCTAGAACTTACCTAGCTCTAAAATGCTGCACGAGTGTATGATTCAAAAGCAAATCTAGAAAATATTTTTAGAATATGGAGTCAGATGTTTTTTTCTACAGACCATACCATTACTACTTATTTTATAAGCTATTTTACCTTAACAATTTTCTGAAGTTTTTTTAATGTTTCCATTCCCACTAACAATTTCATGTCTTCTAAACTGTTCAAACCAGTAATATATGTATTGCTTTGTATCTTTGCTAATATCACTTAGAAAAAATTAGAACCTGATAAGCTCACGTTCCATAAATAATATAACACAAGATAAAACATTACAGTGCCAAGATAACCGCCTTATGAGTTAAAACTTTTAAATGAATTCTGCAGTCTTTAATAAGAGTTCACTCAGTATTAAGCCATCCATACAGTAAATAACAATACTGCTTAATTTTTATAATAATACTGTATGTCCTTGTGAATGTCTGAATAGAAATATACTAACTATCGGCCAGGCTTGGTGGCTCACGCCTGTAATTCCAGCACTTTGGGAGGCCGAGGCGGGAGCATCACGAGGTCAGGAGATCGAGACTATCCTGGCCAACGCAGTTAAACCCCGTCTCTACTAAAAATGCAAAAATTACCTGGGCGTGGTGGCGCGGGCCTGTAACCCAACTACTCCAGATGCTGAGGCAGGAGAATCACTTGAAACCGGAGGCGGAGGCTGCAGTGAGCGGAGAGCGTGCCACTGCACTCCAGCCTGGCGACAGAGCGAGACTCCATCTCAAAAAAATAAAAAAATTAAAAAAAAGAAAAAAAGAAAAGAAAATTAAAGAAAAGAAATATATTAACTATCAATAGCAAGTAGAAACCAGTATAGGGATTTTAAATTATTATACTGCTATTCTTCAGTATAATCAACACACATTGCAGGCCTCCTCTTTCGGAGTATTCCACAAGTTACCAAACTTCCAATATTTTAACGTGAATTTAGGAAAAACTCCGTTTCTTACATTAGGAGACATAAATCTCCATAAGACTGGTTTCTATACAACTGCAATAATGTTGTAAATTATCGAAGTTTTGATTTGGGGGAAGAGGAAAAAACCCTAAGAACGAACGAAGTACCACGGTTTTCTGTGTTAAATTCTAGAAAGCTATCAAATGTATAGGATTAAAGCACTACAGTAGACACTTTGTCGCTACGGTTCTAAGACATTAAAATACTGTTAAAATGCTAGTTGAAAATCATATTCTTAAGCACAGAAAAATACATTGTATTCCAGAGCATTTCCTTGTTTATTTCCTACCAAGCCTAAAACTCAACTAACCCTTCTTTCAAACAGCTGGCAAACTCCCTTTTCTGAGAGGAGTGACTCATAAGTTATAGGAAATCCACAAAAACTATGTTTTTTTTTCCCTCAACAAACTTAATAACAGGCACAGAAAGGGGGGCGGAAGGCCGGACAGACAGAGAAGCGCTTTCAGTTTGTTTACTCCAAGGGCGCCACACCGTGCCAATATCCAGAGCTTCCTAAAAGCAAATGTTCAAACTGCAGTTTCTGGACACACTGTCCTAAAAGTTGAACAGATCCTTCAAGCCCATGCACCAAGAAATTCTGAAAATAAATAACTAGGTACTGCAAATCTACTGCACTCCCATTACAGAAATCTTTCAAATTACAAATCCCCTAATAAGGCGCGGAAAAGAACACCGTACACAACCCTAAGAAAACCGACACCTTTTTGACCAAAGAGAAAGGAAGGCAGGTTCATCTCCAACATCCAAACCACAAAGCCAGGCTTCTAAATAAATTCCTCAAATACACTCTAATCTGAGATGAGATAAGGAAGACTATGTAATGGTCCTCCTTGCCTGATACCTTAGGGGGAGGGGCAAATGTTGGCATTCTAGGACAGCAGCTTCTATGCCACATGGGCCTGGTCTTCGGTGATTCCAAGCGGCCCTTCTGCCCTTCCCTTCCCAGAGTAGATCCTTCACCAGCTCCAAAATTCGCCCAACGTTATTCCCGCCTGGAGGCCCCCACGTTCCCCTCCAGGCTTGGCTCCCACGCTCGCTCTCTTTCCTGCGACTCTCAGTCCCCGTCGAGACCAGGAGGAGGAGGCCGCCGCGGCATCCCCAATGCAAACCCCCTACCCGCCGGCTCACCTGGTCCCCCCGACGTTCAGTTGGACGATCTCGCCGCTGCCGGCCGCCGCCGCGGCGAAGCTGCCGCAGTGCCCTC
>NW_012121932.1:2800364-2829143 GCF_000951035.1 Colobus angolensis palliatus | reverse complement strand
CGCCGCCGCAGCCTGCCTGAGAGGAGGGGTCACCGTTCGGGACAAAATACCGCAGCGCTCACGCTTCGCCCGTCACTGCCGCCTAGAAGGAGGAGGAGGAAGGAAAGGCCAGGGAGGAGCTTCCCAAGGCCGCGGGGTCGGCCCATAGGGAGGCTAGGGGAATGTGCTCCTGGCCAGCGGCCTGCCCGCGCGGGATTCCATTTTTTCCCTCCTCCTCTGGGGCTCCGATCCCAGCCCCTCTCGCTTTTACATTTCAGATTTTCTAAAACGAGGAAGCTGATTCGCAGATTGCGGGCAGATCTGGGCAAACTATCTACGGATCTTTATGACCCACTTTGTCCACATGGATTAGGAAAGGAAACACTAATTCTAGAGGTAGTAAAAGTTGATGCCTAAATGTAGGCAGTGCAAATGCAGGGAAAATTTGGGGATTTTAAAACCTTATAGCGTTTACCCCAGAAAACTGCTTACTTTACCCTCTTTAATCCCCAATCTCCCAAGCAGTTTTTTGGGTTTTTTTTTGTTTTTGTTTGTTAACCAGGAAGGAAACCAAAGGACAAAAACCCCTAGGCTGTGTAATGCCCAGCAACCTATTTCTGGAATATAGTAAGCACTCAACTAATGTTAGACACACACGGATAACACACAATTTTATGCGCTTATTTATTTATTTGTTTTTGCTTTAAACGGTATATATTCAAACCCAAAACCTTAGTGGCTATTAAAATATTTTTTAATCTGAATACTGTAATACCTGATGCCCTGTTAACAAAGACTAACAAATATAGTGCGTTATGTTTCAGAGGTCATTAGTTTGTGGTACTAAATTCTTAACATGAATGGTGTTTTGTTATAGTTGTACCATAATAATTCAAACTGATACTGTATCTGATGTTAAGTTTTTATTCTCATTGTCATAATTTTCACCAAAACATAAAAAATGGTTTCTGGCAAGCATACCAATGATGCGATATACTCTATCTAGATTCGAATTGAAAGAGGTTAGTAGTACATATGGTTGTAAGATAAGTATTATTTATCCCAGTTGATGATAAGATTAATAATAGCTAATTTGCGTTTATCATATACCAGGTGGTTTAGATATTTTGTCATCTTTCTTCTTCACAACTATTGTTATAATTATTTTTTAAAAAGGAAATTCAGAATGAAAATGATCAGAAAACTTGCTCAAAATTACATAGGTAGCAAGTGGGATGGCAGGAATTTCATGGCAAGCAGTTTGAATTCAAGGCCACTGTTCCCCACCCTTAACACTCCATTGTACCTCATTATCTTCACGTTAGACAGGGAAGATGAGTAACAGTTCAGATTAAAGTAGCAGCAAACTAGGAATCTAAACCAGGGTGTCCAATCTTTTGGCTTTCCTGGGCCACATTGGAAGGCAAATTGTCTTTGGCCACACATGAAATACACTAATACTAACGATAACTGATGAGCTTAGAGAAAAAAAAAAAAAAAATGAAAGAAAGTTCATGAATTTGTGTTGGGCCACAATCAAAGCCTTCCTGGGCTGCATGCAACCCATGGGGCTGCAGGTTGAATGAGCTTGCTTAAAACAGTTAACTGACTTTGCCCTAACACATAATATCTGCTTCTATCAGGATCTGAAACTTTGCTTTAAAATTTGCAGTAGAGATTTCGGTGGTAAAAGAGCCATTTAATTTTCCTTAGGTTCAAACCTTGGAAGAATATGAAAGAATACTTGCTAACAGCTTTTGAATCTAAGAGGCAACTTGGAGTTAGAATAAGGCCTTATAAATTAAAATACATATATATTTGTGAAAAGGCTTCTTATTTTTCCTGAAATAAATGAAACTGTGTTCATCTTATTACAGTGTACTTAACTATTAGGAGAACATCTCTTCAAGAGAAGGAAAAGTTCTCAGTATTTTATAAAACAAATGATCATGACTTCTTGATATGTCCAGATCAATATAGAAATATCTGAAGGCATTTCTTGCTCATAAAACTTATTTAGGATATGACCTAATTTTTAAGAATAAATTGGAACACTATTAACAAAAACAAAAACAGTAGAATGAGAAAAAATATTTGCAATATATATCAAATGATTGAAAATCTATAATATCTGATCATATATGTATACATTCTACAAATTGAGAAAACAAGTAATGAAAAATATGGAAAGAATATCAACAGGCAAATGATAAAAACACTAAAATGCTTATTAAAACAACAGAAAACTGGGTATAGTGGCTCCTGCCTGTAATCCCAGCACTTTGGGAGGCCGAGGTGGGCGGATCACAAGGTCAGGAGCTCGAGACCAGCGTGCCCAATATGGTGAAACCCCGTCTCTACTAAAAATACAAAAATTAGCCAGGCATGGTGGTGCATGCCTGTAGTCCCAGCTATTGGGGAGGCTGAGGCAGGAGAATCACTTGAACCTGGGAGGTGGAGGTTGCAGTGAGCCAAGATCACCCCACTGCACTCCAGGCTGGATGACAGAGCAAGACTCCATCTCAAAATAAATAAATAAATAAATAAATAAATAAATAAATAAATAAATAAATAAATCAGAAAAAAATGTATTTTTACTTATGAGATAAGCAAAAATTGAGAGGTTTGATAAAATCCAGGGTCAGTGAGAGTGTGAAATGATCATACTCATGCATTGTTGATTAAATTCTGAATGGATACAGAGTTTTTGGAGGACACCTCAAGAATATCAACATTTTAAATGTAAATACCCTTGACCCAGCACTTTTCTTCTAGGAATATATCCTATAAACATTTTGCACAATTGGAAAAGGAACATGTGAAGAAGAGCATGTTCATAGTAGTAGTGTTATAATAGCAAAAACCTAGAATCAATCAGAATGTTTAACAATAGGGGAATGATTTTAAAAATTATATTGGAAGCTATAACTATTTTGGGGGCAACTTCATGTGAACTGACCAGAAACAATCTCCAAGTATACTATTTAGTGGGGAAAAAAAATCAGGTTACAGAATAATACATTATAAGTATAATCTCATTTATTTAAATAATGGAAAAACTAAAATCATGTGTCTATCCACTTATATTTCTATATAAAAAATACATATTAAACGACAAAGAAACATATATATATATTCTATTAGTTCTGTCCCTCTAGTTCTGAGACTGGGTAAACTCCCCTTTATAAATAGATAGATAGATAGATACTCCATTAGTTCTATGTGTGTGTGTATATATATACACACACACACACACACACACATATATATATATTCCATTAGTTCTGTCCCCCCAGTTCTGAGACTGGGTAAACTCCCATTTTATATATATATATATAATTTATATATATACATCCCCATTTTTATATACATAAACTACCATATATATACATATGGCTGAGGCAGGAGAATCACTTATGTCACAATATATATTATATATCTTCCATTTGTTCTGTCCCTCCAGTTCTGAGACTGGGTAAACTCCCCTTTATATATGTATATATATAACTTCCCTTTATGTATACATATAATCATAAAAGCCATGTATAAATATATACATAAAAAGGGGAGTTTATGATTATTTGTATATGTAAAGGGGAATTTACCCAGTCTCAGAACTGGAAGGACAGAACTAATGGAAGATACATAATATATATTGTGACATAAGTGATTCTCCTGCCTCAGCCATACATAAATATATGGGAGTTTATATATATATATAAAAATGGGAATTTACCCAGTCTCAGAACTGGAGGACAGAACAAATGGAATATATATATATGTGTGTGTGTGTGTGTACACATAGAACTAATGGAATATCTATCTGTCTATAAAGCGGAGTTTACCCAGTCTCAGAACTAGAGGGGCAGAACTAATAGAATATATATATGTTTCTTCGTCATTTAATATGTATTTTTATATAGAAATATAAGTGGATAGACACATGATTTTAGTTTTTCCATTACTTAAATAAATGAGATTGTACTCTTAATGTATTATTCTGTAACCTGATTTTTTTCCCCACTAAATAATATACTTGGAGATAATTTCTGGTCAGTTCACATATGTATATGTACATATATATGTGTATATATACATATAAGGGGGAGTTTATTATTAATTCACATGATCACAAGGTTCCACAATAGGCCGCCTTCAAGCTGAGGAGCAAGGAGAGCCAGTCCGAGTTCCAAAACTGAAGAACTGAGAGTTCGATGTTCCAGGGCAGGAAGCATCCAGCAAGGGAGAAAGATGTAAGTTGGGAGGTTAGGCCATCTCTCTTTTCACATTTTTCTACCTGCTTATATTCTAGCCAAGCTGGCTGCTGATTAGATTGGGCGGACCCAAATTGGGCACTGTGGTTCACACCTATAATCTCAGCACTTTGGGAGGCTGAGGTGGGCAGATCACCTGAGGTCAGGAGTTCGAGACCAGCCTGGCCAACATGGTGAAATCTCTTCTCTACTAGAAATACAAAAATCAGCTGGGTGTAGTAACATGCTCCTGTAATCCCAATTACTTGGGAGAATGAGGCAAGAGAATCACCTGAGCCTGGGAGATGGAGGTTGCAGTGAGCTGGGATTGTGCCACTGCACTCCAGCCTGGGTGACAAGATGAGAGTCCGTCTCAGAAAAAAAAAAAAAAAGGTTCCAACCTCTTACTCTCATTTTTGTGCTTATTTCATTGCAGACTGGCAACAATTTGTGGATGGGCATCAGTTCATGAACCACACTTAAGTGGCCACACTGAAAGTAGCATTTATTAGCACTTAAGTAGCACACTTAAAGTAGCATTTACTTGTAGTAACCACACTTAGAGTAGTGTTGTATTAAATGTTCAAGTAAGATGTTGAATAAGCAGTTGTATAAAGGACCTAGAAGTTTCAGAAAGAGAACTAAGCCAAAAATTATCTTATTTTTAGTGAAATAAAACTTTGAGAATGAGTAGTATGAGTAGTATATAGATGGCTGTTAGAGCCACGAAACTGCCTAAAGTCATAAGGAGTTGAGTGTAGAATGAGACAAAAATAGATATCAGGATGGAGCCCTTGACTATCCAATATTAAAAGACTGAGGAGGAGTTCCAGTGAAGGAAACTAGAAAGGAGTATCAGCCAGATGGGAGGAAAACCAAGGGAGCATGGGGTCCTATGAGATCACAGGACAAGTAAGATAAGAACTAAGAATTGACCTTGGATTTAGCAACATGAAGAAAAATAGTATGGTGGAAGTAAGGGCAGTTCTAGTGCGGAAGTGGGAGAAAAACCATGATTAGTGGGGTTATGCTATAAAGAAGAGCTAAGAAACAGACAGTAGCAAGATAGGGAAGTAAGGCCAAGAGAATGTTTTATAAAGATGGATTAAAAAAAAATAATAACTACATGTTGATGAAAAGCAATCAGTAGGTAGCAAAAATCTGACCATTCAAGAGAGGCAGTAGATAATTATTGGAGTAATGTCTGAGTAAATGAAGGAGGATATCTAGTCATCAAGTAAAGATAAAGAAACTGAGCCACAAGGACGATCAGTAATTTGCCCAGTGTTTATTGTTGCTGCTATTATTGTTATCTGTTAACCCACTCTATATTTAGATACACCTATTATTATTATTATTATTATTATTTTGAGACAGAGTCTCACTCTGTTGCCCAGGTTGGAGTGCAGTGGCACAATCTTGGCTCACTGCAACCCCTGTCCCCTGGGTTCAAGCAATTCTCCTGCCTCAGACTCCCGAGTAGCTGGGATTACAGGTGCCTGCCACCATGCCTGGCTAATTTTTGTATTTTTAGTAGAGATGGGATTTTACCATATTGGCCAGGCTGGTCTTGAACTCCTGACCTCAAGTGATTCACCCACCTCACCCTCCCAAAGTGCTAGGATTAGAAGCATGAGCCAGCACCCCCGGCCTATTTTGAGTGTGCCTCTAATGATATACACTGCATAAGAGCCTTTAAAACCACAGGGTTGAGATTGGGAACAAAAATAGGGAAAACTTCCTGCCACAGAATAGTCAATATTTAAAGGTAGATGTTGGCAAAGAGGAAGAAGACTAGAAGGTTTGCTGAATCTCGTCTATCAAACCTAAACATACGAATATACATTTCTAATCTGATAACAGAGTCACCAAAAGGTGTAGATTTGGGAGAGGCAGGAAAGACAATGAGCTGGAAGTAACAGTGAAAGGCCAGTGTACTATCTGTCTTCCAGGACAATGATATAAAGCTCATGGGAAAGAAAACAATTGAGAGAGAAGAAAAGAATTAGTGTCCACAGGGAAGTGCCAGCTTCCAGTCTGTACCTGGAACATTCAGAAAAAGAGTATGAAGATAGAAGGAATTTTTGTAATAATGAATCATGAATCTCAAAGGGCACATTGGAAAGCTCATGTTTTGGAGAAGGAAAGAGAGTGATGAATGAGTACTGGACTTTTGCACAGAACATTATAAAATGGGCAAATAGGCATAAACAGATTAGTCCAGAGGTTCTATTAGTCAGATCGTGATGATGATTCAAAAAATCTTCATTTTATTTTGTGGGAGTAGGGGTATGGTGGCAGACACCTTTGCTTGAAGCAATGGAAGTTCAGAAAACTCTTTTCCCCCAAAGACTTCTACGTGCCCAGAAATGAGCTTGTAGCCCACCCACAAACTCCCAATCCCTCTCTACTGTCTTCTCTCTATGTTTATTCCTACCTCTCTACTCCATTCCAGGCACAATGGTCACCTGCTATTATTACACAATGTCAAATGTATTTCTGCTTCAGGACGTTAAACTTGCTCTTCCTTCTATCTATAAAGCTTTTCGTTGAGACAACCAAAGGGCTTGCTCCTTTACTTCCTTCAGGTCTTGTTCAAGTATCACCTTATTAAAGAGGTCTTCATTTTTCTAAACCATCAAGGTAACAAAATGGAATTTTAAAAAAATCAAAAAGAAGGCAAAAAAGAGGAAACTCAGAACAAAGAACATGAGCAGCAAAGAAAACAATGAGCAGAATGATAGATGTAAACCCATCCATATCAGTAATTACACTAAATTTAAATCGTGTCAACACTGCAATTAAAAGGCAAAGTTTTGCAGGCTGGATGAAAAGGCAAGACCTAAGTATATACTGCTGTATTCATCCATTTTGCATTGCTATAAAGGAACACCTGAGACTGGGTAATTTATAAAGAAAAAAGGTTTATTTGGCTCATGATTCTGCAGGCTGTACAAGTATGGCACCAGCATCTGTTCAGCTTCTGGTGAGGCCTGAGGAAGCTTTTATTCATGGCACAAGGCAAAGGGGAAGCAAATGTGTCACATGGTGAGAGAGGGAGCAACAGAGAGCGAAGGAGGTGCCAGGCTTTTTTTTTAACAATCATATCTTGTGAATTCACTCATTATGGAGAAAATAGCAACAAGCCATTCCTGTGGGATCTGTCCCTGTGACCCAAACATCTCCCACTAGGCCCCACCTCAAAGACTGGGGAATCTCATTTCAATATGAGATTCGAAGGGGGCAAAAATTCAAAATATATACCTACCTAAAAGAGAACCTGGCCGGGCACAGTGGCTCACACCTGTAATCCTAGCACTTTGGAGGGCTGAGGTGGATGGATCACCTGAGGTCAAGAGTTCAAGACCAGCCTGGTCAACATGGAGAAACCCTGTCTCTACTAATAATACAAAAATTAGCTGAGCGTGGTGGCACATGCCTGTAATCCCAGCTACTTGGGAGGCTGAGGCAGGAGAACCACTTGAACCTGGGAGGCAGAGGTTGCAGTGAGCTGAGATTACGCCATTGCACTCCAGCCTGAATGACAACAGTGAAACTCCATCTCAAAAGAAATAAAAATAAAAAAATAAAAAAGGGAAATCTTTAAATATAAAGTCACAAATGAATTAAAAGTAAAAGAAATGAGTCATTCTGACACACATCAAAAAAAGCCTGAATAGATATCTTAATGTCAAAGAAAATAAATGTCAAAGCAAAAAATATTATCAGAGATAAAAAAAAGGTCATTTTATAATGACAAAAGAACCATATCCTTCAGAAAATATAACAGTCTTAAACATTTATCCCTTTGATAACTGAAAACTTTAAAACACAGGGAAAAAAAACTAGTAGAACTGCAAGGAGAAAAAGACAAATCCACAATTATCGTCAGATGTTTCAATATCCCTCTCACAATAATTAATTGAACAAATAGAAAAAAAATTAGTGAAGATATAGAAGAGTAGAACAATGCAAATAATACTAGATGTTACTTTTGAAGTTTACAGAACATTCCACCCAACAACAGAATGCATATTCTTTTCACATGCTCACAGAACAATTTCCAAGATAGATCCTATTTTGAGCCATAAGACAAGTCTAAATAATGTAAAAGGATTCAAGACATATAAATTATGGTATCTGACCACAATACAATTATATTAGAAATACATCTGGAATATCCTCAGATATTTAGAAATTGCATAACATAATTGAAATAATGTATAGATTATAGGGAAGTGTAAAGTGTTTGAAAGTGTTTTGAAACAACACAAAAATGTATAGGTGTAAAAAATGTATGAGATGCTACTAAGGTAAAACTTAGAAGAAATATTTAGCATTGAACTCATCTCTGAAAAGAAGAGAATTCTAAAATTAATTCCCTCTGAGGAAACCTTTAGAAAATAGAAAAATAAGAGCCAAGTAAACCCAAAGTAAGCAGAAGAAAGAAAATGACAAAAGTCTTAAGTTGAAACCAATGAAATAAAAAACAGGAAAAAAAATGTCCAAAAACCTGGTTCTTTGAGATCAATTAAATTGATAGACCTCTAGCCAGACTGATTAGAAAAAAGAGAAAGGGTACAAATGACCAATCTCAGGCATGAGGTTGGTGACATCACTACTGATTGTAGAAATATTAAAGAAAAATAGTAAATGTTATGAACAACTTTATGACAATACATTGGACAACTTGGATGAAATGGCCAAATTCCTTGAAAGAAACACACTACAAAAATTCAAGAAGAACAAAATAACTAAAATAGCTCTATTTGTAAAATATAATTTGAATGTGTAGTTTAAAACCATCCCAAAAGAAAATCACAGGCATAGAAGACATCACTGGTGAAGTCTACTAATATTTAAAGAAAAACATTGTATTCCTTCTATAAAACTCTTCCTTAAAGTTTAAGAATAGGGAAGAATTTCTAGCTCATCCTCAGTGGTCAGTATTACTCTGATGTGAAGATCATAAAGAGACATTATATATAAATTAAAAACCAATATTATTCACGAAAGTAGACACACAAATGCTTAGCAAAATGAATCTAACACACACAAAAAGAATAACATATTCATGACCAAGTGATGTATATCCCAGGAATGCAAGATTGGTTTAATTTAAAAATAAATCAATAATACATTATATTAAGAAATTAAAAATTTAAGTCATTGTTTATGACACATAAAAAGCATTTGAAAAAAATCCAGTATGGGCCAGGAGCAGTTGCTCATGCCTTTAATCTCAGCACTTTGGGAAGCTGAGGCTGGAGGATTGCTTGATCCCAGGAGTTCAAGACCTTCCTGGGCAACTTAGTGGAAATTCTGCCTCCACAAAAGGTAGAAAAAATTAGCTGGCCATAGTGGTGCATGCTTGTACTCCCAGCTTCTCAGGAGGCTGAAGCAGGAGGATTGCTTGAGTCCCTAAAGTTGAAGGTACAGTGAGCTGTGCCACTGTACTCGAGCCTGGGTGAAAGAGCAAAATCCTGTCTCAAAAAAAATTATTAAAAATCCAATATCTTTTCCTGATACAAACCCTCAGTAAACTATGAATATGAGGAAACATCCTTAACTAGATAAAGGACATCTATGAAAACCCAGCTGTTATCATATTAATGGTAAAAGATTAACTGCTCTCCTCCAAAGGTCAGGAACAAAACAATGATTGTCTTTCCTCACCACTTCTACTCAGCATTGCACTGGTAGTTTTAGTCAGTATAATAATGCAAGGAACAAATACAAAAGGCTCCCAGAATGAAGAGAAAGAAATAAAATGTTCTTTGTTTAGAAAAGCACAATCACTCACATAGAAAACTAAAGGAATCTATTAAAAAGCTACTGGAATGTATAGGTGAGCAAAGCTACTAGAATGTACTGGTATTTGAGAAAAGATGGGAAAAACTTGTGTTGGTAGAGGGGCTTCAAGATGGCTGACTAGATGCATCTGGTACTTGTGTCTTCTATGGAGGAGAAACAAAATAGCAAATAGATAATCATAACTTAAATAGATTACCTAAGAGAGAACATTGGCATTCTACAGAGAAGTGCTGGGAAGCGCTGACAGCATGGAAGGAGAGGTCAGCCAGGTAGCCTGCTTAGCTGGGATTGGCTGGTATCCTGGGGAGCTCCCTAAAATGGGGTAAAGGTAAGAGAGAGCCCTCAGTCGTCCACATTCCTTTCATGGACTCCTATAATCCTTGCCACTGGAGAGTCCCTCCACCCTCACAGGCCCTGAAATTAACACAGGGAGCTTCCTGGAGACTACAAAATGACAATTCAAAGAGACAGCCCAGGTTGAGTCCCACAAATCCCTGAGTCCCACAAATCCCTGAGTCCTGAACAGTTGCAGCATGGTGCCTTTTTGAGAGCCCAGCTCTCATCAAGCTATGTTCTAACCTACCACCACAAACCCCGCATCTCCATATCCCTGTAGCCACAGTGACATTCCCTTCCTGCAACTGCTGCCACCAGGGCTTAGGTGGGAGCCACTGGCTGTTACCTGACACCCCAGCAGAGGGGCAGCCATGCATTTTCATGTGCCCTGAGGACAAACTCCACTGCCTGCAGCAGCTGCCACTGTAGGCTGCAGAGGGGCCGAGATATGAGCAAAGCATGCCCCTGACAGCTGCCTGCCTATAGCTGCTCCCACTGAAAACAATGCAGCTCTCCTCAGTAGCAAGGCTGCAGCACACCCATTGCGGCTACCACCAAAGCATTCTTCTGAAGGCCAGGGAATCACCCCACCTCTGCCTACCACAGCCAGTGCATCCACATATCATATCACCAGGGGGCCTAAGGACAGGCCCACTCAGCCCAGCTGTGCCCTCCCCTACACACAGCACAAGGGCATGTCATTTAGGCCTCTGGGAATTGCTCCGCCCAGTCCAACACCGCTGGCAACTGAGCATTTTTCCAGAGTCTGAGGTCAGGCTCACCCAAACTACCACTACAACCACAGCTTGCACCCACCCACATGTGCCACCTGCAGGCCTGGGAATTGACCCGCCTAGCCTATTGCAGCCACATACAACACCAGGACTGACAGCTTGGGTCCCAGAGCATTGTTCCACTACTGCAACTGCCATCACTCACACCATGCCTACTACCGAGGGCTCAAGAATCTACCCACCTGCCCACCCCATTGCTGCCATTTCTGGAACTCACACAGGCTCTCTGGAGGCCCCAAAATTGACCTGACTAGATCTGTTAAAACCAGTTCCAACTTGGGACACAAAGACAGGCACACTCAGCTCACTGATGCCACCACTGGCGCCTGAAGACTAGCCTATATGGCATCCCAAAATGTTGCCATAGCCTCCATTAACAACACCTTACCCTGAGCCACCAAGGAAGTCACAGACACTACTGACACTATTTATAACCAAAGAAATCATGCAGAGATTGCAATACTGCACACACCCAGAATATCAAAGCCAAAATGCAATACGCATCCAATACCATAGGTACACTTTTAGGAAAAAATTCTCCCCTAGAAAACAAATTCAGGCCAGGCATGGTGGCTCACGCCTGTAATCCCAGCACTTTGGGAGGCCCTAGTGGGCAGATCATGAGGTCAGGAGATCGAGACCATCCTGGCTAACATGGTGAAAACCCATCTCTACTAAAAATACAAAAAAATTAGCTGGGCGTGGTGGCAGGTGTCTATAGTCCCAGCTACTCGGGAGGCTGAGGCAGGAGAACGGCATGAACCCGGGAGGTGGTGCTTGCAGTGAGCTGAGATCACGCCACTGCACTCCAGCCTAGGCAACAGAAAAAAAAAAAGCAATTGTTACTACCAGAGGCATAGATATTAACATAAGGACATACAACACATGAAAAAAAAAATATGACACCTCCAAAGGATCACATTAATTCTTCAGCAACAGATCCCAATCAAAAAGAAATTTTTGAAATCCTGGTAAAATGACTCAAAATATTGATATTAAAGAAACTCCAGTGAGATACGAAAGAATACTGAAAAGAGATACCAAAAAAATCAGAAATACAATTATGGATATGAATGAGAAAGTAACCATTAAAAACAACCAAATAGAAATTCTGGAACTAGAGCTGAATAATTTATTGAATGAAATATATTTGAAATATTCAGCAATAGACTAGATGAAGCTGAAGGAAGAATCTTTGAACTTGAAGGTCTTTTGAAATAACCCAGTGAGACAAAAATAAAGTGAAAAGTATGGGCAAGCCTATATGACATATGCAACACCATAAAGTGATCACGTTTTTGAATTTTCAGTGTCCCTCCCAAAAGGTGAAGAGGAGACAAAGGGTTAGAAAACCTATTTAACAAAATAACAAATGAAAACTTCCCAAGTCCAGCAACAGGTTCAGACATCCAGACACAGGGGCTTCAGAGATCCCCAAAGAGATTTAATTCAAAAAAAGATCTTCTCTATGGCATATTTTAGTCCAACTGTGAAAAGTCAAAGACAAAGAAAGAATTCTAAAACCAACAAGAGAAAAGTGTCTAGTCATTTATAAAGGAACACCAATCAGACTAACAGAGATTTTCTCAGCAGAAACCTCATAGAGCAGGAGAGAATGGGATAATATATTCAAAGAGCTGAAGGAAAAAGAAAGTCAGCCAAGGATATTATATCTAGCAAAGTTATGTTTCATAAATGAAGAAGAAAAAAGTCTTTTCCACACAAGCAAAAACTGAGAGAATTCATCACCACTAGACCAATCTTACGAGAAATGCTTAAGGGAGTCCTACACTGGGAAGCAAAAAAATGGTATCTACTCTCATGAAAACACACAAAAATATAAAAACCACTGATTCAGCAAATACTTAAATAAGGAAAAGATTCAAATGTTACCACCACAGAAAACCACCCAAAACTATAATGATAAGGAGTAAGAGGGAAATAAAGGAACAAAGGATATATATAACAACCAGAAATCAATTAATAAAATGACAAGAATAAGTCCTCACATATCAACAATAACATTGAATGTAAATGGATTAAACTTACCACTTAAAAGATATAGACTGTGAGTGGATAAGGAAAAAAAGGCTTGACATAGAAGAAACTAATCTCACCTATAAAGACACATAGACTGAAAGAAAAGGGATAGAAAAAGACATTCCATGAAAATGGAAATCAAGAGTGAGCAGGAGTAGCTATACTTACATCAGATTAAAAGAAAGACTTTAAGTCAAAAACAGTAAAAAGAGACAAAGAAGGTTATTATATAATGATAAAGAAATTAATTCAGTAAGAGAATGTAATAATTCTAAACATATATGCACCTAACACTAGAGCACCCAGATGTATAAAGCAAGTATTATTAGATTTAATGGGAGAGACAGATTCCAATACAGTAATTGCTGGGAAATTCAATACTCTATTCTCAGCACCAGAAAGTTGATCTAGAATATTAGCAGAGGAACACTATTTAAACTGCACATCGGACCAAATGGACCTAACAGATATTTACAGAACATTTCATCTGACAGTTATAGAATAAATATTCCTGTCGTCAATACATGAAACATTCTCCAGAAGAGAGCGTATGTTAGGACACAAAGCAAGTCTCAACAAACTTAAAAAATTGAAATCATATTGTTTGTTCTTAGACCACAATAAAATAAAACCAGAAATCAATAACAAGAGGAACTAGGGAAACTGTACAAATACATAGTAATTAAACAACATATTCCTGGATGACCACTGGGTCGAGGAAGAAATTAACAATAAAAGCAAAAATGTTATGAGACAAATGAAAATGGAAACACAACATACTAAGACCTATGGCATACAGCAAAAGCAGTGCTAAAAGGGAACACAATAGCAATAAGCACCTACATTAAAAAAAACTAGAAATATTTCAAGTAAACAATCTAACAGTGCACAGAAAAGCAAGAACTAGAAAAGCAAGGAGCTAGAAAAGCAAGAACAAATGAAGCCAAAAATTAGTAGAAGAAAATAAATAATAAAGAAGAATTAAAGAGACTAAAAAATAATAGAAGGGATCAGCAAAATGAAAAATTGATGTTTTAAAAGAAAAATAAAATTGATAAACTACTTGATACGATTAACCAAGAAAAAAGAGAAAAGATCCAAATAAACAAAATTAAAATGAAAAGGGAGACATTAAAATTGATCCCACAAACATAAAAAATCTCATTGAATATCATTATGAACAAGTACACATTAAAAACATGAAAATTTAGGGGGAAGGGATAAATTCCTGGACACATACTACCTACCAAGATTGAATCAGGAATAATTAGAAAACCTGAACAGATCAATAAAGAGTAATGAAATAGAATCAGTAATAAAAACTCTCCGAAAAATGAAAGTCCATGAATGAATGGCTTTACTGCCAAATTGTATCAAACATCCAAAGAAGAGCTAACACCAGTTCTTTTCAATCTATTCCAAAAGTTGAAGAAAAGTGAATTCTCCTTAAGTCATTCTATAAAGTCAGCATTACTCTGATACCAAAACCAGACAAAAAAGAAAAGAAAAGAAACCCACAGACCAATATCCCTGATGAACATATATGCAAAACTCCTCAACAAAATAGTAGCAAATTGAATCCAACATATCCTAAGGATGGAAGGATGGTTCAACATACGCAATTCAATAAATATAATACATCACATCTAATCTGAAAAAGCATCAGATGTTGTATAAAATTCAACATCTATTCATAATAAAAACCCTCAACAGACTAGGCGTAGAAAGAACATATCTCAATGTAATAAATGCCATATATGACAAACACACAGCCAATATTATACTGAATGGGGAAAAGATGAAAGCCTTTCCTATAAGACATATAACAAGACAAGGGTTTCCACTTTTACCACTCTTATTTAACATTGTACTGGATGTCTTAGAACAATCAAGCAAGAGAAAGAAATAAAAGGCATCCATATTGGAAAAGAGAAAGTCAAATTGTCCCTCTTTGCTGATGATACGATATTATATCTAGAAAAATGTAAAAACTAAACCAAAATACTTTGATCTCATAAATAAATTCAGTATAGGCTGGGTGTGGTGGTTCACACCTGTAATCCCAGTGCTTTGGGATCTGCCCGAGGTGGGCAGATCACAAGGTCAGGAGTTCAAGACCAGCCTGGCTAACATGGTGAACCTCATCTCTACTAAAAATACAAAAAATTAGACAGGCCTGGTGGCGGGCGCCTGTAATCCCAACTACTCAGGAGGCTGAGGCAGGAGAATCGCTTGAACCCAGGAGGCAAGGGTTGCAGTGAGCTGAGATCGTGCCATTGCACTCCAGCCTGGGCAACAAGAGTAAAAAACTCTGTCTAAAAAAATTAAATAAATAAATAAATTCAGTATAGTTGCAGGATACAAAATCAATGTAAAAATATCAGTAGTGTTTTTATACACTAGTAACAAACTAGCTGAAAAAGGAATCAAGAAAGCAATCCCATTTACAACTGCTATCCCCCCAAAAAAATAACAAAATAGCAAACAAACAAAAAAATATACCTAGGAATAAATTTTACCAGGAAGATGAAAGATTTCAGCAAAGAAAACTACAAGACACTGATGAATGAAATTTAAAAGTGCACAGACAAATGGAAATACATTCTATGTGCATGGGTTATAAGAATTAATATCATTAAAATCACCATACTGCCTTAAGCAATCTACAAATTCAATGCAATCCCCATCAAAATACCAATGACATTTTTCACAAAAATAGAAAAAAACTATCCTAAATATTGTGTAGAACCAAACTAGAGCTCAAATAGCTTTACCTAAGTAATCTTAAATAACGAGGGCAGAGCCGGGTGGGGTGGCTCATGTTTGTAATCCCAGCACTTTTGGAGGCCGAGGCAGGTGGATCACAACGTCAGGAGTTTGAGACCTGTCTGGCTAACAATGGTAAAACCCCATCTCTACTAAAAATACAAGAACTAGCCAGGTGTTGGTGGCGCGTGCCTGTAATCCCAGCTACTCCGGAGGGTGAGGCAGGACAATTGCTTAAACTCAGTGGTAGAGGTTGCAGTGAGCCAAGATGGCACCACTACACTCCAGCCTGGGCGACAGAACAAGACTCTGTCTGGAGAAGAAAAAACAAGAAAAGGAAGGCAAAGCTGAAGCATCACACCACCTGACTTAAAAATATATTACAAGGCTATAGAAACCAAAAGAGCATGGTATTGATAAAAAAAAAAAAGACACATTGACCAATGAAACAGAAAAAAGGATCCAGAAATAAACCCATATATTTATAGACAACTGATTTTTGACAAAGGCACCAGGAACATGCATTGTGGGGGGAAAAACTCACCCTCTTCAATAAATGGTGCTAGAAAAATCAGGTATCTGTATAAAACTAGACCCCTATCTCTACCCCTATCTCTCACCATATGTAAAAATAAACTTATCATGGATTGAAGACTTAAACATAAGACCTAAAACTATAAAATTACTAACAGAAAACATAGGGAAAACACTTCAAAGATATTATGGCTAAAACCTCAAAAGCAACAACAACAAAATTGATAAATAAGACTATATGAAACTGAAAAGTTTCTGCAAATGAAACCATCAACAAAATGAAGAGACAACCTGTTGAGTTGGAGAAAATATTTGCAAACTATTCATCCACCAAAGGACTAATATCCAGATTATACAAGGAACTCAAACAACTCTACAGTAAAAATAACAAATAATCCCATTAAAAAGTGGGCAAAGGACATGGATAGACAGTTTTCAAAAGAAGATATACAAATGTCCAACAGGTTTATGAAAAAATGCTAAATTTCACTAATCATCAGAGAAATGTAAATCAAAACCACAATGAGATATCATCTGATCCAAGTTAGAATGACTATTATTAAAAAGACCAAAAAATAAAAAATAAAACAAGATACTGGCCAGGATGCACCAGGATGCAGAGAAAAGGGAACTCTTATACACTGTTAGTGGTACATAAATTAGTACAGGCACTATATAAAACAGTACAGGGATGTCTCAAAAAACCAAAAGTAGAACTACCATATAATCAAGTAATCCCACTACTGGGAATTTATTCAAAGGAAAATAAATCAGTATATCAAAGGAATACCTGAACCTTCATGTTTATTACAGCACTATTCACAATAACCATGGTATGGAATCAACCTAAGTGCCCATCAATGAATGAATAGATAAAGAAAATATGGTATATATACACAATGGAATGCTATTCAGCCATAAAAAGAATGAAATCGTGTCATTTACAGCAACATAAATGGAACTGAGAGTCATTTTGTTAAATGAAATAAGCCAGGCACAGAAAGACAAATATTACACGTTCTCACTCAGACATGGGAGTTTAAAAAGTTGACCTTATGTAACTAGAGAGTAAAACAATAAATACTAAATGCCAAAGGCTGGGAAGGGTGTGTGGGTGGGAGCAGGGATAAAGAGAGGTTTGAAGAATGGGTACAAATACGTAGTTAGATAGAAGGTATAAGCTCTAATGTTCAAAAGCAAAGTAGGGTGACTGTAGTTATCAACAATGTGTTTTATATTTCAAAGTAGCTTGAAGAGAGAACTTGGAATGTTCTCAACATTTTCCCAACATAGAAATGATGCATACTCAAGGCGATGGATACCCCAAATACCCTGAATTGATCATTACACATTTTAGGCATGCAACAAAATATCACATGTGCCCCATAACTATGTAAAATATTCTGTATCAACAAAAAACTTGTACTGATAATTATAAAACACTGTGGAAAGAAATTGTAGGGGACCTAAATAAATGGCTAGATATAGCAATCCCTCTCAATATATTAACTCTCCTGAAATGGATGTATAGATTCAATGCAATCTGAAAAAAAAAAAATCCTAGCACACTTCTTCGTATATATTGATAAGCTGATTCTAACATTAATGTGGATGTACAAAAGTTCTAGAAAAGCCAAAAAAAAAAAACTTTAAAAAGATAAAACAAAGTAAGTGACTAATACTACCTCATTTCAAGACTTAGTTTTTAAAAATGTGAATATAAAAATGTGTGATATTCATGTAAAGATAGACAATTCAACCAATGGGACAGAAAAGTCCCGAAATAGACACATAGATTTTTACCAAGGTGCAAGTTGCAAGGTGCCAGGTGCAAGTTTTAAGTAGAAAAAAGGTCATTGTTTTAAACTAATTATGCTAAAACAATTTGATATTTATACACAGCAAAAATAACTTTAATCTATTTGCACTAACAAAAATTACTCAAAATTGACCATAGACCTAAATGTAATCAAAAAATATAAAATTTTTTGGAGAAAACATAACAGGAAAATTCTGTGACCTTCATGTAGGCAAAAATTTTTTTTAATACACCATAAAACACAAGTTGATAAATTGGCGTTAATCAAAATTAAAAACATCTGAATTTTGAAGTAAACTTTTAAGAGAAAGAAAAGGCTACCTACCAATCAAAAGGACACATTGCAAATCACATAGCTGAAACAGACTTGTATTCAGAATGTATAAAGAACCCCCTGAAGTCAATAATAAGACAGCAAAACAAAATTTAAACATGGACAAAATATGTGAATGGACACTTCAATGAAGAAAGTATATCAACGGCAAAGTAAGCACATGTAAAGATGCTCAACACTGTCAATTGCTTAAAAATGCAAAGTAAAACCAGAGTTAGTTATCTCTCTACATTCCTAATCTACTGGCTAAAATTTAAAAGACTGAGATACCAAGAGTTGGCAAGGATGTAGAATAACTAGGACTGTTACACAGTGCTGATGAGAATATAAAATGGTGCAACTTTATAAAAAAGACTTGGGCTGTTCCTTAAATAGTCAAACACATATCTGGCATATTATTCATTCATTTTACTCCTAGATATTTACCCAAAGTAATGAAAGCATGTTGTGTTGTCTCCTATAGCTTCCATATCAAATCACCACAAACCTGGTGGCTTAAAGCAACAATAATTTATTCTTTCACAGTTCAGAAACTAGAAAATCCAGTTCAGAAACTAGAACTTCTTCTGAGGGCTGGGAGGCACTGTTCTGTGCCTCTCTCCTAGCTTTTGGTGGCTGCAGCATTTCTTGGCATTTCTTGGCTTATAGATGCATCACTCCAAACTCTGACTCTTATCTTCACATGGCCTTCTGCTCACTCAGACTGTGTCTTTCAAATCTTCCTCTCTTCTCTCTTATAAGAATACCAGTCTTTGGATTTATGGCCCACCCTAAATCCAGGATGATCTCTTCTCAAGATCCCTAACTTAATTATATTTGCAAAAATCCAATTTCCAAATAAGGTCACATTCACATTTGTTTGGAGGCTAATACTAAGGCATATGTTTTTGGGGATCAATATTCATCCACCCCACTATACCTATGTTCCTACAAAAACTTCCACAAAAACATTCATAGCAACTTTATCTGCAATAGCCAAAACCAGATAAAACCCAACTGTTTATCATCAGGCGAATGAATAAATAACTTCCACTCCTTATGATGAAATATTTCTCAGCAACAAAATAAAATGAACTATCTCTACACACAAGAACCTGGATGAATCTAAAATAATTATGCTAAGTATAAGAAGGCAGACAAAAAAGGGAAAAGGAATGTACTGTGTGATTCTACTTAAATACAATTTTAAAAAATGTAAACTAGCCTTTAGTCATAGAAAACAGGTAGATCAGTGGTTTTCTGGGGATGAGAGATGGAAAGTATGGGAGGGAAGTTACAAAGGGACATTAGGAAACTTTTCCAGTGATAGATATGTTCATTATCTTGATTGTGGTGATAGTTTATGGATACACATGTATGCCAAAACTTATAAAATAGTTTACTTTGCATAAGTGCATTTTAATTATGCTTCAATAAATTTTAAAATAACACTTCCTCATACTTCTTATTATGCTCTTTTAATCATCAGTGATCACTCCTGGAAGTAATACTGAGTCACCCTTGCACTCCCCAATTTATTCTCTGACTTTTCTTCCCTTCTATGTGCCATGGGAAACGGTTATAGACTGCAACACCTGGGCTCCCTTGCTCTCTGGCTTCTAATTTGTGTCAGCCAATGGGAGGTACCAGCAAGAGAATACAGGACACATGGGGGGGGCATAGTGGTCAGAACATTTATCATTCCATGTTTCTCCACACTTCTGGAAGTGCCTGTGGGCTTCTATGGCCACATATCATGTAAGGTACCCCTCTTGGAATTCTAGCTCTGACCAGGCTCCTGCAGAACACGTCCACCCCTAATAAAGGGAAAAGAGTTTCCTGTTGTTCCCAGATCTTGTGTACTTCATCATCACTTAATGGTCCTCTCAAATCTCCCCACACATCTCTGAACAGTGCCTTTATTTAACTGTCTGTAGTTAATTACTACTCTCTCTTTCTCTCTTTCTCTCTCTCACACACACACATAAACATACACATACACACACCTCCTAAGTTGAAACAAAATATTTTCAGTGATAATACTTATAATAATGAAAATATTATCTGCTCAGATTTTCCATGGAGATAGAATTTTAAAATTGTTAGGTAGACCTATTTCAATTTTCCCTTCTTTATGTTCTTGTTTCTAGACCAGAAGTCAGCAAACTATGGCCCACAGGCAGAATGCTGACTCACCACTCTTTCGTAAGGAAAATTTTATGGGAACATAAAGTTGTATTGGAATATAGCCACACCAATTTGTTTATGGCACTTTTTGAACTAAATGGCAAAGGTGGGTAGTTACTACAGAGACCATATGGCTCTTGAAAGCATAAAATACTATTTTGCCTTTTAGAGAAAGAGTCTGTTGATCTAGCTCAGTGGCTGCCAGTCAGTAATGGATGAGGCCCATGATTGCAACTTTCCAAAGAACAGAGCTATTGCCATCTTTAGACAAATAACTGGTAGAAGCTTTGAAGTAAAAGTTTGTATTTACCTTCAATCAATTTCTTACGCAGAATTATTTTCCACATTGTCAACCTTAAATAGAAAATGTGGCACATATACACCATGGAATACTATGCAGCCATAAAAAAGGATGAGTTTGCGTCCTTTGTAGGGGCATGGATGCAGCTGGAAACCATCATTCTTAGCAAACTATCACAAGAAGAGAAAACCAAACACCGCATGTTCTCACTCATAGGTGGGAACTGAACAACGAGATCACTTGGACTCGGGAAGGGGAACATCACACACTGGGGCCTATCATGGGGAGGGGGGAGCGGGGAGGGATTGCATTGGGGAGTTATACCTGATATAACTGATGAATTGATGGGTGCTGACAAGTTGATGGGTGCAGCACACCAACATGGCACAAGTATACATATGTAACAAACCTGCACGTTATGCACATGTACCCTAGAACTTAAAGTATAATAAAAAAAAAATTAAAAAAAAAAAAGAAAAGAAGCAATATAATTCTCTCACTTTGTTCAGATAAAACTCTCTGGAATCAGTTTGTTTCCTCATTTACTTCTTATTCTGTGCTGCATTATATAAAAAATGTGTGTTGGTTTATTGTAATAAGGCACAGTAGATTAAAGAGGCTCATAGTCCTTAAAACTTTAAACATAATCAACTGTAAATATTTGGTTCCCATTTATACAAAATTAAGCGCCAACTGTTGTAGAAAGCATAGGAAGAACTAAAAATGAAGACTATTTTGGCTACAATGAAATTTCTGTTTTGGAAAAATCTCTTTGATGAGTATGTTGATTCATATATTTAATATATTATTTTAATAAATCTCATACTAGTAATAAGCAAAAGTCTCTCAAAACCATTAATTTATATATATTGAGTTTTCATTAGAAGTCAGTAAATCATTATAATATATAGAAGTGCTTTGAAAACAAAACTATAAACCCAAATCCTATCTTCAATAGGTTTGAGAAAAAGGGGAAAGATTCTGAATAATTCAAGTGTTCTAATTGTAACCTTTTCCTCTATAATCTAATTTTTCCCTATGAAAGCACCAGATACAGAAACATTACTCCTGTAATTGATAAGATTCCCTATTTATCACTTAAGAGGGCATTAGTTTTACTGTCACATTATTGGAAAAAGTATTAACAAATTTTATTATTTCAGAGTCATTACTTTTTAAAATATATCTGCTAAAGGCTTTTTGTGATGAGGGCTACTTAAAAAAACAAATAACAACAACAAAATATATACTTCCTTATTATACCTTATTTATCAGAATCTATGTGAACCAAGAAATCTGTATAGTTGTGTGGTACATGAAATTTTGAGAAAGCACTTCTTAAGTCTATGGTTTAGATAGGAAATAATATCACTGTAATTTGAAGCTATGGTTGCCTTTTTTCCTGTCAGAAATATTCTTTCTTTAAGTCTCAGACTGAGTTCATATGATGAACAGAAAAAGTGAATAAAATAAATAAGATTTTGTTAACATATCAACCGAAGTGCTAGCCTACTTGAAAGAATAAATATATCAATGCTAAATAGAATTTGACTATCAGAAGTTTTCATGAAATCTTTATTCTATTTTATAAGAACCATTATTTGAAAACCATTAGGTATAGAGAAGACTATTACTTCAAACCTTTCTCCACTCCTCCACTCATTACCTCCTAATTATTCTTTTTTGGTTGACTAAATTGCTCAGACTTATTATAACTTTTATTTATTGTGATATGATAGATAATGATGCTTTTTTGAGGTTTCTAAAACCCATTGAATAGCCATTTTACAGATAAGAAAATGAAACTTTCTCCAGATTTACTGAGTGTTAGTAAGTGATAGATTTCAATCTATTTAATATTTTCTCATCACAGGGATCATCGTTTACGTGAGTATCATATTCACTTTATTCTATCAATAAGATAAAAATAATTTGTCTCTGCCATATAGCTGTGGCAGAGATTAAACAAATAATTGGCACATCAAACAATCTAAGTTGCACTGTAATTCTCCATTCATTCTCAATACAAATGGCCTTTCTCATGTATCACACATGAGATCTGGGTGGTAATGAGAGGCCACCATGGTTCAGTGAATTCTGGATTACATCTGGTTTGTGAACAGAACTATATCTCAGATATTGTAGTAAAGGTTACATACATGAGCTTCCAGGCATCGTTATGTAACATAGAGATGACAAAACAGAAGTGACACAGTGGTTTTTTATCTGTCTTGTCCCAACATTTTGCACCTCTAGAGATGATACATTCCCTTCCTATCTTTGGCATTGGGGTCATTAGAGAACATTACTCAAGGTCTCACTGTCCAGTAATGTGCTGTCATCATTAGTGTTTATCATAGTTTACATACAAATTCATTTCTTTGTCTTGATTTCTACCAAACCTGGCCACTGACCTTTAAAAACAGAAGATGTTATAATGATTAAAATATCCAACAGTTTTTACTGGGGTGAGGGAATAAGAAACTCATTACTGGCATTATTGAAGGGAATGGTACTCCATTAGAGTCATTATTCAGTAACTGTTCAATTAGAGATTTGCTGTCTTTCCAAACTGGTTTCTAGCCCTAGCCAACTTCTGGGCAGGTGGCCACAACTGGCTTTCCATCATATCCAGACAGCTGTTTTAGCAACATATCATCTTGATTTATGGTCACATATAGTGCAAAAGCTCTGCTGCTCAGTGTCATCTCCCCTATCCCATTTATTGGCAGCAATTTTTTCATGCCTTCTAAAAATAACCAGGTGGTACGTATGGTCTGGAAACAGTGAATGGAGTAATAGTTGTAATTGATTACCCGTAAATGAAATCATTAGCGGTGCCGTATCTCCTTTTTTATCCATGTTATGCAGGTAGAATATTTAGGTAGAGCTTGTAGAACACCAGACATACAATCTTCGTTCTCTGGAGAAAAGTCCCAAGGTTTCTCTCAACACTGGTTATTAGCTCCAAATCTTGCTCATAAGAAATGTATCTAGATGAGCCAAACTGATAGATAATTAACTCCCCAAACCTTTGTCTGAACATTTGTTTGGAATGGTGATTTTTAGTGCAAGATAGAAACATGTCTCCAGCTACCTGATATAAATGATGAATTGATGGGTGCTGACGAGTTGATGGGTGCAGCACACCAACATGGCACAAGTATACATATGTAACAAACCTGCACGTTATGCACATGTACCCTAGATCTTAAAGTATAATAATAAAAAAAAGTTACTTAAATTATAATATCAAATTTTATATTCTACATTCCTTAGGCATCCTTCTATTCTTGATTTCTCTATTCATTCAATACCATTTTGAGAGGACAAGTCAGTGTTGGTTCATAATTAGCAACGTAGCCAATCTTGGGTAACCTGGGAATACTCTAGGTTAGAAACAAATAAGAAAATTTACTTTTATAATGCAGAAGTTGTCGATTTTTAAGAGGATTTGCTGGCCAGAGACAAGATGAGACATCTTTCTCCTCAACAGTGATCAAATTAATCAAATTAATCTATCATCTTTATAGGACAGTGAATAAAAGATGAAGAATTCTAAGAGATGGGCATTAGTCAGAAACCTCAACAAAGTCTCTTTATGTTTTATTTAATATAATATTAGGAATAACCTTATAATAGCCACATTGTTTTTATGCCTTCCACTGATGAGGTGTTTTTCTTTTAACCTTTTAGTAGTCAGGGCAGAACTAGAAAGCAAATCTCTTCTTCTTACCTTAGGCCAAAAAGATGTTCATTCATGATCAAGCTCTGTGGGCACATTCTGGCCATTTGGTCATTCTTTCTCTCCTTTCAAAAATCCAGTATCTGTAACATGCAAAATAATTGATAGTGATTACTCTACTGGCAATGTACCCTTCTCATTCAGGGCACTGAGAGGTCAGCTTCCTTCCTTCCCTGACAGAGGTAATCAGGCATTCTGAATTTCCCATGACCAAGTGGGAGGTATGAAAAGTATGAAACACCTCATTTTTTAATTCTCTTTACTTCTTCTAACTTATTTAGATTATCCCATGAGGATGGAATGGCCAAAGCCATTTCTTTCTATCAGCCTATCTGCTGGTAGATGAAGGAATTATTATCTCATGCAAATGGACAAGGAACAACTGACTTCCTGGGGTAAGGTTGTTCAAGTCCCTGGTGCAGAGACTCACAGAATTTGAAAGTCAAAGTAACTAGTGATCCTGTAATGAAACATAAGGACATTCAGAGTTACTGAAAGCCAGGAGAACAAGTGTTCAAAAGTTCAGAATCAGAAGCTAAGAGCACCACAGAAACAAAAGAATCAAAGCAAGGGAAGAAAGAAAACAGATTTGAAGTTCTAACCAAGGAAAATTGGTTTTGAGGCAAATATTTATCTCAGAAATATCTCAGTCAGAAATTTCTTTCTTTAATGGGCTTTCTTTTGAATTAGAGGCCAATTCCAAGTCGTGGCTAACCCAGGATGCTTAATGATCAAATCAGAGTAATTGGATTATCCATCTGATACCTCTCTTTTTTGGTATAGTGCAGTATTCTTATCAATAGTACAACACAAATATCTAATCAAACTCTTGGTGGTAGTCAAGCACACAACTCCTAAGTAAGAAAAAAGAGGCCTTTTACAATTAAATGGAATGCTTAAAAAACTCATATTTCATGGGAAGGTAAAGGAATTAGTTTGAAATTAAGAACTGCCAAGAGCTTCACGGCTATCACATTTCATACTTTAACTTTCTGAATTTTCTTTGCTTCTACAAAAACATGATTTAATATTTGAGAGAAAAGCCCCAAAACAGACCTTAAAAGTAGCTTGAGAGTTGAAATAGCTCTTATGAAACAATGTTTTCATTAATTAAGTTTCGCTTGAAATGCACATCAGTACCACAACTGCACAATGCATTATAAATCTGGAAACTGTTTATTGATTTCCTAGAGTAAACACAATAAGCCTCTAATCACAATAAGCAGCACATGAGCTTCTTATCTTCCTCATATCTATATTACACACACATGCACACACATGCATACACACATCTGCATACAGAAATGGTCTCGATTCTGTAATGCAATGATATTGTATCACCTTTGATGCTAGAGTTGTGTCACCACATTAAGTCAACACCTTTAAAATAAATAGATTGAACATTCAGAGAAGGTTTAGTATTAAAAAAAATAGAATGTTGGATTTTTATAAACTTAAGTTATTCTCCAATGTGTAATCTATGGACTTCAGAAATGATGCCTTCATGTCAGGTTCTGTTTTCGAATTACATACTACGTACTTAATCATATTAGCTGTGTCAGCAGTGCATACAAATGGGATAAAAGAGTAAAGATGATCTCCCTTCTTATGCTTTCACGCATGTCCAAACAATATCTTTCTTTAAAGAAATACTGTGCTGTGATGGGTCCTCCACCAGCTTACTTCCGGGTGTATTTCAATCACCTAAATCTTGAAGCCTGGGCAGTGAGCCAAGGCCATGGTGCCCAGCCGAGGAGCAGATGTCCCTGAGAACCCAAACATTCTGGAGAGTATCTGAAAATCTACCAAGAAAAACAGTCTCATTGCTCAAACACCATAGGCAAAGAGTCAGAAAACTAGCTTAAAAGCAGTTTAGAGAAGGGAGGTGGCACAGGTCTCTAGGGCTGTCCTGCCGCTAACCAGGAATGTCCTATATGTTAAGTCCTAACAAACTCATCTATTCATCATGCTGGATTTGCCTGAATGATTCTTTGGTCTCTCAGTTTCTTCCCAGTTTGTGGGGAGATGTTACAGTCCCAAGCTTTTCTCATAGCAATTGGCATTATGAACAGGATCCAAGAGACCAAATAACGAGTCAGGAAGAGCTATCTGTGGGAGGAATCCCAGAGTTACTGGCAACATGCACGTAGGGTGGAGTTGCCTGACTGCTCAGCCTTTGCGGAATGCCACATGAGTATGGCAATGCACAGAAAAACCTGGCAGGAACATATTAGAAGCAGCTAAGATATTAAAGTACCATAAGGGTAGCAAGCACACTGTTGTTGCAATAAGACTAGCTACTGAGAAATAATTAGATCAAGAAAAAGAGAAAAATCAGAAACTCCTGCAGAAGTTCAAAAGCATCCCAGGTTTTCTAGGACTCCAGATAGTACATATTTTGGCCCATTCCTGTGCACATTTTAAAATCAATGGACAAATTATAACAAGAAACACTTAGAGCTCAAATGGTTGGCCTGTAACTATAGTTATGTAAAGTCTTCTAAAACTCTCACGTATTTCTTTATTTCATTTGTGCCTGCTTTGAATCTCCTATTATTAAGCTATGGTATTTACATAAAAATCAGTTTATGGTATTGCCAGTTTAAGGCCACTTGGACATTTTGCTTTTTCAATACAGTTCAGCCAGTTCTTGCCAAAATGTAAACATTAAAAACTAAATGAAGCTGAAGGGGAAAGAAGGGTAAGGAAGTTTTGTAAGATAGAATTTCTATAGAAACTGCTTCACCCCAAATTTTGCTCTACAGACATCGTTGGATTACCGAACAGTGCAAACAAAGTATAACCATGTGAGTAGGTCCCAATTGTATCATAAATAATTTGGACCCAGCTGTCTTTTGTAAAATAATGAGTTCGTTATACTGTCTCATAGCTAGAGTTCTGGGGGTAAAAACTATTGGATTTTTGTTTGTGTGTGTATATGTGTTTAAATGTGTTTGTGCCTGTACATGTATTATGTTATATGTTGTGTCTAACATGCTACCAAATTGGCTTATAAGTAAATGACTACTCATAAATTCAGTCCAAATGCTTTTCACATTCATGTGAATTCAGTAATCTTTAATAAATCAGCTGGCTTTAAAACTATTGGTGAAATAAAAATAGAAATGTCTTCAAAATTGTCAGCATACATTTTTGTCTGGGTTTACTGATTAGTTAAGTTTTATATTTGCCTCTGCTAGATATTTTAAGGTATCTGGGTTTGACTTAAAGATTAAGAGACAGGGGAAAAAGGGGAAATATACAAGAACCTGGCTGGGAAGTTGTTTCTCAGCAATGAATCTACACTGATGGGAATCACACATATTTGGTAACATTTAGCTATCTCTGCCACAGGAATGGAAAACAAATGTTCATGGATGAGGGCATATTATGTTTCTTTTAGTACTTTAAGATATTGTTCCTTTGTCTTCCGTCTTGCTGTTGTCATCTTTATTTTTATATGTAACGTGTCGCTAATTCTCTATCTTTAAGATATCCTCTTTATCATTGATTTTAAGCATGTGATTATGATGTTTTTCAGCATGATTTCCATTGGTTTATACTGTTGGGAGTTTATTGAGCTTCTTGAATTTGTTGGTTTGTAGTTTTTATCAAAGTTGAACAGTTTTGGGTATTATTTCTTCAAATATTTTTTCTACCTCCTCCATTTCCTTTTCTGGGACTGTAATTATATGCATATTCAAACATTTATATTGTACTACAGGTCTTTGATGCTATGTTCATTTTAAAAAGTTTTTTCTTAAGTGCTTTATTATTTATTTATTTATTTTTATTATTATACTTTAAGCTCTAGTGTACATGTGCACAACGTACAGGTTTGTTATGTATGTATACATGTGCCATGTTCGTGTGCTGCACCTATTAACTAGTCATTTAC
>NW_012121932.1:2798388-2798735 GCF_000951035.1 Colobus angolensis palliatus | reverse complement strand
CTGTGTCCTGAATGGTATTGCCTAGGTTTTCTTCTAGGGTTTTTATGGTTTTAGGTCTAACATTTAAGTCTTTAATCTATCTTGAATTAATTTTTATATAAGGTGTAAGGAAAAGATCCAGTTTCAGCTTTCTACACATGGCTAGCCAGTTTTCCCAGCACCATTTGTTAAATAGGGAATCCTTTCCCCATTTCTTGTTTTGTCCAGTTTGTCAAAGATCAGATGGTTGTAGATGTGTGATATTATTTCTGAGGGCTCTGCTCTGTTCCATTGATCTAAATCTCTGTTTTGGTACCAGTACCATGCTGCTTTGGTTACTGTAGCCTTGTAGTATAGTTTGAAGTCAG
>NW_012121932.1:2798021-2798338 GCF_000951035.1 Colobus angolensis palliatus | reverse complement strand
TTTGGTTACTGTAGCCTTGTAGTATAGTTTGAAGTCAGATAGCGTGATGTCTCCAGCTTTGTTCTTTTGGTATGGATTGTCTTGGCAATGCAAGCTCTTTTTTGGTTCCATATGAAATTTAAAGTAGTATTTTCCAATTCTGTGAAGAAAGTCATTGGTAGCTTGATGGGGATGGCACTGAATCTGTAAATTACCATGGGCAGTATGGCCATTTTCATGATATTGATTATTCCTATCCATGAGCATGGAATGTTCTTCCATTTGTTTGTGTCCTCTTTTATTTCATTGAGTGGTGGTTTGTAGTTCTCCTTGAAGAG
>NW_012121932.1:2796064-2796411 GCF_000951035.1 Colobus angolensis palliatus | reverse complement strand
TATTCTTTTGACTTGGGGTGGAGAGTTCTGCAGCTGTCTATTAGGTCTGCTTGGTGCAGAGCTGAGTTCAATTCCTGGATATCCTTGTTCACGTTCTGTCTCATTGATCTGTCTAATGTTGACAGTGGGGTGTTAAAGTCTCCCATGATATTGTGTGGGAGTTTAAGTCTCTTTTTAAGTCTCTAAGGACTTGCTTTATGAATCCAGGTGCTCCTGTATTGGGTGATTATATATTTAAGATAGTTAGCTCTCCTTGTTGAATTGATCCCTTTACCATTATGTAATGGCCTTCTTTGTCTCTTTTGATCTTTGTTGGTTTAAAGCCTGTTTTATCAGAGACCAGGATT
>NW_012121932.1:2743263-2795099 GCF_000951035.1 Colobus angolensis palliatus | reverse complement strand
CTGCCTTGCTAGGTTGGGGAAGTTCTCCTGGATAATCTCCTGAAGAGTGTTTGCCAACTCGGTTCCATTCTCCCCATCACTTTCAGGTACACCAATCAGATGTGGATTTAGTTTTTTCACATAGTCCCATATTTCTTGGAGGCTTTGTTCATTTCTTTATACTCTTTTTTTCTTTAAACTTCTCTTCTCGCTTCATTTCATTCATCTGGTCTTCAATCACTGGTACCCTTTCTTCCAGTTGATTGAATTGGCTACCGAAGCTTGTGCATGCATCACGTAGTTCTCGTGCCATGGTTTTCAGCACTATCAGGTCATTTAAGGTCTTTTCTACACTAGTTATTCTAGTTAGCCATTCATCTAATCTTTTTTCAAGGTTTTCAGCTTCTTTGCAATGGGTTCGAGCATCCTCCTTTAGATCAGAGAAGTATGATCATCTGAAGCCTTCTTCTTTCAACTTGTCAAAGTCATTCTCCATTCAGATTTATTCCGTTGATGGCAAGGAGCTGCATTCCTTTGGAGGAGAAGAGGTGCTCTGATTTGCAGATTTTTCACCTTTTCTGCTGTGTTTTCTCCCCATCTTTGTGGTTTTATCTACCTTTGGTCTTTGGTGATGGTGACGCACAGATGGAGTTTTGGTGTGGATATCCTTTCTGTTTGTTAGTTTTCCTTCTAACAGTCAGGACCCTCCGCTGCAGGTCTGTTGGAGTTTGCTGGAGGCCCACTCCAGACCGTGTTTGCCTGCGTATCACCAGCAGAGGCTCCAGAACAGCAAATATTGCAGAACAGCAAATGTTGCTGCTTGATTGTTCCTCTGGAAGCTTCATCTCAGAGGGGCACACGGCCATGTGAAGTGTCAGTCAGCCCCTACTGTGAGGTGCCTCCCAGTTAGGCTACTCGGGGGTCAGGGACCCACTTGAAGAGGCAGTCTGTCTGTTCTCAAATCTCAAACTCCTTGCTGGGAGAACCACTGCTCTCTTCAAAGCTGTCAGACAGGGACATTTAAGTCTGCAGAAGTTTCTGTTGCCTTTTGTTTAGCTGTACCCTGTCCCCAGAGGTGGAGTCAACAGAGGCAGGCAGTCTCCCTTGAGCTGTGGTGGACTCCACCCAGTTGGAGCTTCCCAGCAACTTTGTTTACCTACTCAAGCCTCAGCAATGGCGGGCACCCCTCCCCCAGCCTCACTGCCGACTTACAGTTCCATCTCAGACCGCTGTGCTGGCAAGGAGTGAGGCTGCGTGGGCGTGGGACCCTCTGAGCCAGGCATGGCATATAATATCCTGGTGTGCCCTTTGCTAAGATCATTGGAAAAGCGCAGGGTAGGAGTGACCTGATTTTCCAGGTGCTATCTGTCACAGCTTCCCTTGGCTAGGAAAGGGAATTCCCTGACCCCTTTCACTTTGCAGGTGAGGCGGTGCCTTCTCCTGCTTCAGCTCACGCTGTGTGAGCTGCACCCCCTGTCCTGCATCCACTGTCCGACCAGCACCAGTGAGATGAACCCGGTACCTCAGCTGGAAATGCAGAAATCACCTGTCTTCTGCGTCACTTACGCTGGGAGCTATAGACTGGAGCTGTTCCTATTCAGCCATCTTGGAACCTCTGACTCTTTATTTTTTATTTTTATTCCCATGTCTTCAAGTTCACATTTTTTGCAGTATATAATGTGTTATCAATAGCATGAACTATAGTTTTCATGTCAGATATTGTATTTATCTTCTCTATAAGTTTTATTAGATCTTATGTTCATGTTTTTCTCTACTTTGTTGAACATTTGGAATAGTAATAAGAACAATAATAGCTGTTTAATATATTTGTTTGCTAATTCTATCATCTGTGTCATTTTTTAGTTTGTTTATAGTGAGCTTTTTTTGCCTCCGTGTTATACAGGTCTTGTTTTTCTCCTTTTTGCCTATTTGTTAACTTTAGATTGGATGTTAGACATTTTAAATTTTATGTTTTGGGGTGCTAATTTTTTTGGATTCTTTAAATAGCATTGGGATTTTTTTTTTCTGGGTTGTAGTTAAATTGCTTAGAATTAGTTCCATCCTTTCAAGGCTTACTTTAAAGTTTTGTTGGAATAGTTCTAGAGCAGCATTTGGTTTAGGCCTAATTTTGCTTCACTATTAAAACAATACCCATGTAAGGACTGTACTTAGTGTACCTGTGTTAGGTTATCCCACTCTAGCTAGTAGGAATATAAACTATTCTCAGCCATATCTGAGTTTCAGGGATGGCTCTAGGTTGTTTCCTTAGCTGCATAGGAAAACCAGTACTCAGCCGAAAAGTCAGATGGAGAGACTCTTTGGCAGATTCCTGGAATTCTCTCTTTGCAACTCTCTCCTCTCTGGTAATTTCCCCTACAAATTCCACTCACATTGGCCTTCCCAAACTCTAAATTCTGTCTCCTCAACCTAGCAAGACCAATGCATTTTGTTTGGTCCCCTTTCTTTACAATACAATTTGAAAATTCTCTCCAAGCAGTAAGCTGAAACAATCATAATGCTTACTTTGTTTATTTCAGTTATCTCAGGAATCTCTTTCCTGAATTGTCTATTGTCCAGTGTCTGATGAACATTGTTTCATATGTTTTTTCAGGTTTTCTAATTGTCTTTTTTGGGCTAGGGTGGGGGACTTGTCCACATACTCTATCATATTCAAAAGCAAAGCTAGGGCAGATTAAATTTAAGACACAAATTTCAATTAGGCTTTGGGTATATGAGTCTGCATTTCAGAAAAAAGATCTAAGTGGGAGACATAAATCTGTAAATATTCAGTATATTAACAGTAAATAAAGCTATGCAAGTGGATAAAATGAGAGACAGAGAGAGAGAAGAAAGAGAAAGAAAGAGAGAATAAAAGAAGATAAGATATGAGATAACATCCTGATCAAAGCTATCATTTCGAGATTAAGAAGCACCCAATTCAGTAGTGGCCAGAGAAGAAGCAAGAAACTTGAAGAAAAGCATGTAGTTATAAGAACCAAGAGAAGAGAGTACGTTATACAGTGTAAAGGTGATATCTCTTGCAGAAAATTCCTACCTTCTTAATCTATCACATTTATCTAAATGTTTCTCTTTTGAATTCTCCAAACATCCTAGAATGTTGCAACTATAAAATTCATAAAAGTAATCTCTGATTTTCTTCCCTGTCTTGTCTTCCTCAATAGTCTAAAAGGTCATGGGATGCATCTTCCTTATATTATTATATTATAGGCACTCAGAAAATGGTTGTGAAATAGATGACTCTTAGGGACTTCACCATCAAAACAAGGTGGCCCACCCTAGTTACCTGTGGGCAACCTGCCTGCTTCAGACTTCAGTCTCCTTTTAATTCCTACCATGACTTCTCAATTTGTACAAATGGGCTTCTGTCTGGTTAATGAGTTGCATTACATCGCTACACTGTGCTGGGGTACTTCCTTAAATTTTGGCCCATTTAGATAGGGGATGGTAATCAGCTTAATTTTTGCCTAACTGAACTTGGTTTGTTATCCCAGCTATTAACTGAGATCCTTTTGGTTGAATCCACCTGCTTCCCAGGTGCTGCCTCCTACCTACTTTGAACACCTCCGTATATATTAGCTCTGCCCCAGAGACTCCTGACCCATTTGAACCTGGTGATACCCATGAACTCCATTTCAGAATGACTTTACATGATAAAAAGAAATACATAAGATTACAAAATAACTAATTATATTAAAGCAAGCTGTTGACCAGGTGCGGGGGCTCACACCTGTAATCCCAGCACTTTGGGAGGCTGAGGCAGGTAGATCACGAAGTCAGGAGTTTGAGACCAGCCTGGCCAATATTGTGAAACCCCGTCTCTACTAAAAATACAAAAAGTAGCCAGGCATGGTGGCACACACCTGTAGTACCAGCTACTCGAGAGGCTGCGGTGGGAAAATCGCTTGAACCAGGAAGGCAGAGGTTGCAGTTAGCCAATATCGAGTGATTACACTCCAACCTGGGTGACAGAGTGAGACTCTGTCCCCAAAAAAGAAAAAAGAAAAAAAAAACCCAAGGTATCAAAATATTAAGGGAGCAAATTTTTGAAGCAGCTATATGCTTCCTTATTAATACATTTAACAAAATCCAGCAATGGTTTCATAACTATAGAAATTTTGGAGTAGTTATGAATGTAACCACTATATTTAGATATCTGCAACAACCTTGATGTAATATGAAAAGATCTGTGATTTCTATTGGTGACAAATTGGTGATTCAGATTGCTATAAACTTAAAGATACCAAGATGAAGACCCTTGTATATACTCTATGGTCATAAAAAGAAGAAAAAACATTTATGTGTTTTGAAATGTGAAGCTAATTAGGGTGTATTATTAAGCAAAAAAGAAAAGTAAGGCTGGGCATGGGGGCTTTCCCCTGTAATCTCAGTGCTTTGGGAGGCTGAGGTGGGAGGATCTCTTGAGGCCAGGTGTTAGAGACCAGCCTGGGCAGTGTAGGTGAGATCATTGTCTCTGCAAATACCTTAAAAATTAGCTGGGTGTGGCAGCATGTGACTGGAGTCCTAGCTACTTGAGTGACTGTGGACAAAGGATGGCTTGAACCCAGGAGTTTGAGGTTGAAGTGGGCTATGATTGCGCCACAGCTCTCCAAATTGGAGTAACACAGCGAGAGTCTGCTTCAAAAAAAAAAAAAAAAAAAAAAAAAAAGCAGATCATAGACAGCAGTATCTATAAATACCCAATTTCTTTAAAAGCATATTTATATGTATGTAAAGCATATACACACACACACACACACACACATATTCTGTATCTAGAGAAAAATCTGTATGAAGGTATACCACAATATCAGCAAAATTATTTTAGTAATGCCTGAATGAGGAGAAAGAAATTTGATCAAGGGAGGATTTCATTATGCCATGCTTCTGTGTGTATGTGCAAGTACTACTTTTGTAATCAGAAAAATGGGTAAATATCAGAAATAAGATATAAAATAAAAGTGATTAATAGAAAAGATCTTAATTGTTATGGTTAAATATTTCCCCCCCCTTTTTTTTCTTTGAAACAACTTTTTTTTTTCAGCTTTCAAGCCAAGATGATTCTCCTACCTCTCCAGCCACTACCTTCTTGGTAAAAACCCACTCCTCAAAACATGACAGTGGTACTCAGAAGAAAATGCCTAATGTTCCTCTATAAGGTCTTGCATGATCTGGTTCCAGCTCTCATCATGTTGCTCATTCCTCTCTCCCACTCTCATGCTCTGGCCACATCAGCTGTTTCTCAGATCCTTGAAAGGATATTAACAATGTTTGGTCTCATAATCTTCATCCACATTGCTGCCTTTAGAGCTCTCTTGACTCTTTCCTTCCTCTGATATCAGCTTAAACAATTTCTCTTCAGTAACATTTTACCTCCTCCTCTAATTTCCTAATCTAAATATTGAATCCATCTTTTTTCTTACCTTCACAAACTGTATTACACTTTATATTTGTTTAGCTATTTATATAATTATTTTGACTTTGTATCTGTCTCCCTTTCTTGCAGCTAAACGCCCTCAGGACCTAGCATGTAGCAGATGCTTAACAAGTATGGTTAACTGAATGTGCAACTGAATGCTTTACGAAGGAGTGGACCAGAAGCCTGCCGACTCATGTGTTAGCTCCTGAAGGAAGCTTTCCCTGATTTAAAAGAGTTCCTTATAGGTCTATCCTCTTTTCTCTTTCGATATTTTGTTTAGAACTATTTGTTTTGTGTATGCCCTGTCTCCTATTAAAATGTAGACTTGATGAGAGTGAGGATCTTGCCTATTTTCTTCACTGACAGATCCTTCTTTCCTAGTGAAGCAGGAGAATAAGGTCTGGAGGCAGGGAACCTAAAGCCAATTCACATTGCCTTCGTAGAACTGAATCAAAAGGAAAATCCCACCTCCCCACACCCAGGTAACAGAAGGACCAGAGCCTACTCCCTTTGCAACACCCCTCCCCACCCAATTTTTTCCACAGTGTGGGGGATGAAAAATGGAAAGTGCCTCTGATTGGTCATCTCCTATGACCAATCAGACTGGTTGCAGGCCAAGTCTTTATTTGCATAGGGTGTAACATTGGAAATTCACTTCAGCCTCTGATTGGTCACTTCCCACAACCAATCAGACTGGTCATGAGCCAAGCCTTCATTTACGTGGGGTGTAACCAGTGCAACCAATGGGAAACCTCTAGAGGGTACTTAAACTCCAGAAGATTTGCAGCTGAGGTTCTTGAGCCACTTGCTTGAGCCAGTTTCCTCTCTGTGGAGTGTACTTTCGCTTCAATAAGTCTACGTTTTTGTTGCTTCTTTCATTACTTTGTTCTTCTGTTGCTTAGTTTGTGCCTTTGTTCAAAACGCCAAGAACTTTGACTTGTAGTCAGATTGGTAGTCAAGACCCTCCACCAGTAACACTAGCACAGTGCCTGGCACATAGGAGGAGTTTAATATAATGTTTTTTGAATAAATGATCAAATGAATAAATGAATAATCCATCATTTATAATCACAGATGACCTGGACTGAATGGGAAATGAACCTCAACATAGACGAGTGTTGAGAATAAATAGCTTTCTTCATTTTGTTTGGCTTAAATCACTTCTATAGCTCTTCTGTGCACATAAACATTTGAAACAGATTTCATGCAAGCTTCCCTGTGGAGTTTTCCTCCCTATTTCAGAATATTTGCAGATGTACATTAGTAATTCAGTAGTCCTTAGTAGTATCACTTTTATGTTTTCAGGGTCTGAGGTGCATTTCAGGAGGCAGAAATGGATCTCAGGTGCATATGGCTTTGAACATATTATTCCACTTCGATTATAGTATTATTACTTAGACATAGTCTTGATATTTGCCCTTGAGCATCATTTGCTAAAAATGACTGTTAGGTTTTCCTACATCATCCATGAAGCACCCCCAAACCCCATCCAGCCCAGCTAGCCTCTCTTCTACAGGAAGGGAGTCAGACATTCTTGGCCAACAAGATGAGTACTACACTAATGCCTTCCCAGTCTGGCCCCTAGAGAATTTAGTACTGTTCTTAACCAGAGTGACCTGTATGCTTAAGTTGGTAAGGACATCTTCTGAATGTTCAGTCATCTAAATTTGATTGAAAATCTAGTATTACTATGATAAAACGTCTCTTACTATGATCTTGGGTAAGAAAGAGCTGTAATTTTTTGCAGAGAAGTTGAAATGCAATGTAGTGTGGGTCCCTTGGAGAATGATAGAGAGAGGGAGTTAAGGATTTCTCCATTTGCTAGATACACATATCCAAATAAACACCAGCCAGATCTTATAACCGCCTAGTGCTCAAGGAGTAGGAGCCTCAGAAATACCAGTAGGAGGGAGCTTAACTCCTCTAGCACTATAACCGTAACCTGCCCCCTGGATTTCTTTCTTCATGACATCGGTAAACAAACCCAGGTTACATTAAAATTTTTTTAATATGGTAAAATACACATAAAATAAATGTATCACCTTAACCACTTTTAAGTGTATGGTTCAGTAGTGTTAAGTGCATTAGATTGTCGTGCAACCCAACTCATCTCCAGAACTCTTTTCATCTTGCAAAATTGAAACTCTGTATCCGTTAAACAACTCCCCATTTCCCCTCCTCTCAGCCCCTGGCAACCATCATTCTATTTCCTGTCTCTCTGAATTTGACTACTCTGGGTACCTCCTAAAAGAGGAATCATACAGTATGTGTCCTTTTCTGACTGGCTTATTTCTCTCAGCATAATATCTTCAAGGCTCATCCATATCGTAGCATACGTCAAAATGTGTTTCCTTTCCAAGGCTGAGTAATGTGCCCTTGGGTGATATACCACATTTTGTTTGCCTATGCATCGGTTGATAGACACTTGGGTTTCTTCCACCTTTTGGCTATTGTATATAATGTATTATGAACCTAGGTGTACAAATATTTATTTGATACTCTGCTATCCACTATTTTGGGTATATGCCCAGAAGTGAAATTACTAGATCTTATGGTAATTATAATTTTAATCTTTGAGGAACCACCATAGTGTTTTCCACAGCAGCTGTACCACTTCCACCAACAGTAGACAAGTGTTCTAATTTCTCCACATCCTCCAGAACACTATTTTCTGTTTTTTTTTTATCATAGCCATCCTAATGAGTACAAGGTAGTATCTTATTATAGTTTTAATTTGCATTGCCCTAATGATTAGAGATGTTCCAAGGCTACATTAAGAAAGTAATTATATTATATATTTCATCTGGTGACCATGTGGGCTGTGAAAACACATTTTTAGAAACAGGTACACTAGTTCTAAAAGTGCTATAGCTGCTCCACAATATTGTGGGCATGGGGATAATACATAGATGACTAACAGTATACATATTCTTTTAAAGAACATGTATAAAATAAAAGCTCTTTGTCATTAAGAAATTTATGATGTTATTTTGGAGTAAAAAAACAAATATAAAACACTTTCAGAATTCCTGAATTGTATGCTAATGATGATATAAGTTTAGAAAAGGGGAAGATGAGTATGGGCTTGAAAATGTAGGGGTGGATTCATGCATGACGGCAGAGTTGGAAGACAGTCTAAGTCAGAGTAACTGCATGAATGAAGGTACAGAGATAAAACAGAGCTTTGCTCATTTGGGAGCCATGAGATAACTTACCACTAGCTAGGAGAAAGTGTGTTAGTCATTCTGCCCAGCTGTTTATTGGGACATATTACTTACATGTAGGACTATGCTAGATGCTGGCAGAAATACAAAGATGCAGACAAACAACTTTTCTTCATAATACATGCTATGTTGTGGATAGGGCAAGCCACGACTAACTGCATTAAGAGTCAGAATAGCTCAGAGCTTGCCAAAGGGCACAGGCCTTGGAGTTTCCCTGACCAGTTCCATCACTCTTGTGGGGTGACCTCAGGGAAGATAGTACTTCACTTCTCTAAGCCTTGGTTTCCTCATCTGCCTGCACAGTTGTGATTAATCTCAACTGGTCTGGATTGATCATGCACTTATGCAGGGAGCTTCTGACCCTTGGCCAATGCTATAGTACTTATTAACTGAAGACAGACGCTATTCTGTATAGGTCCGAGAGTTGTTCTGGAGCAGGATGTATCAGTTTGTCATCATTGTTTAGAAATAACTGGATTTATGATTTGCATCTGATTTCATAGAGGTTGGGAGCGGGGGGTGATGTTTCAACAGTTGAGGCTGGTCACATAGCTGAGATGTGCCTAGTGCCCAGGTTATGGTGAGAGATTCCTTACCAAGAACAGACTTTGGACTTCCAGATGCTGGTGATGGTTTGAGACCCAGAGACTAAGTGAAGCTGGTATGAACCCACCCAGTGGAAAGAGGACAAGGAAATCTGTGCCTAATATTTTGGGACCCTTTTGAATGCATGTCCTTCTCCTGCCATTGCCATACGTATCTCTTGCCTGATGATGATAAACAGAACCTCGAGTGCTTCCCGCAATCAGACCCTTATGATGATTAATGTATAATTAATGGACTGAAAAATAGTAATAATGATAATCCCCACATTATATGGTTGTATTGAGAATGAAATAAAATGATCTAGGGCCAGTTCTTGGATTTATGTCTGGCATGTTGTAGGTGGTTAATGACTGACTGTTATAATATTTACCAAATAATGTGTTTGGGATAAAACACTTTTTAAACATTCAGAGGCAAAAACCAATCCTACAAATTATAGTGGTAATGGGAAATTTCATAGAAAGGGTGAAATTTCATGCTGACTTTGGTTAATGTGTAGAATTTATGTGCAGAAAGAAGTGTAGAGGCACATGGACAGAGAAAACAGGAGCGAAGTGCAGCATCAGGAAATACAATGGCATTTTTAAGAGACCAATGAGGATATAAGCTTGGCCAGAAAGAAAATATTATTAGGAGTTGAATCCCCAAAGGTACATGGGGATCTTTTCTGATATGGTTTACTGCAGCAAAAATTGGAGAAAATCCCAAATTCGCATCCCCAAAGAGAGTAGATGAATGATCTGTGATAGTCACACAAAACACTATAACGCGACACTCAGTAAATGAACTAGGATGACGTGCAGCAGCACAGAGAAGTCCTAACGTAATACTGAGATAAATAACTAAAATACAAATATATGTCTTTAAGCAATAGATAGGTCAGAAAAAACTATGCTAAAGGAGAGGGAAGGAAAATGCACACCATATTTAGGATGGTAGTTACCTTGGGAAAAGGTTAGCAGATAGAAGGGATGGGGACCACACAGCTAGATGTGACTTATTGCCAAAGTTTGAGCTTCCGTATTGACTGTTAGGTCCACAGGTGCTTGTTACATTATTAAAACACACACATACATACATGCATAATTAATGGAGGAGAGACATGTAGAAACCATCAATAAGTGTGCCATGAGCCAAGGGTTAAGATTAATACAGTTCTGTGATCTTGAGGTCCTTCAGAGAAAAAAAATACAAACAAAAGCAAAAGCAGGCCAGATGCAGTGCTCATGTCTGTAGTCCCAGGACTTTGGGAGGCCGAGACAGGAGCTCAAGACTAGCCTGCACACCAGAGTGAAACCCCTGTCTCTACAAACAGATTTAAAAGTTAGCTAAGTGTCGTTGTGCAGTAGTAACAGTAGTCCCAGCTCTTCAGGAGGCAGAGGCAGGAGGCGAGCTTGCACACAGTGAGCTATGGTTATGCCACCGCACTCCAGCCTGGGCAACAGAGTGAGAACCTGTCTGAGAGGAAAAAAAAAGCAAAAGCACATGAATGTTTTGTTAACCCACAAGATCCAAAATATTTGTACTTTGTAAACTTTAAACTTAATATTTGAAAAAAATATTTATATACTTTAACATGTTTAATATTTGAGAAAAATGGAATTTATCTCTGCAGCAGATCATAATCCTCCCCAAACCTTCAATATGCTACCCTTTATTTTACATTTCCCTTCAGCTAGGCCCATGAAATTCAATTGGAAGATGTGAGTTTATTGCTGAACCAAAGTGCGAAATAAACTATCATGTTAAACTACTGAGATTTAAGAGTTGGATTTGTTACCCCAGCATTAAGTAGCCTGTCCTGACTAATGCATCTACATTATGAACACCTTATGCATTTCAAATTCCAAACTTAAAAAACAGATGTTATTCACATCACATAAAGAACTTACAACTTCGTCAACAGAGTTAATGATAAAATAATCTTCTTTAATGCATCGAGAGAAAAGAACACTAGAACTGAAGTAATTCTGACAAGTTAATTCTTTGCATGGTGGTCTTAGGTGAATTACTGACCCTGTTATGTTTCCATTTCTTTATATATAAAATGGAATAATACTAAAAGTTTTTATTTTTTTACAGTGTGGCTGTGAATATTGAGTGAGATGAGGTGTATGAAAGCTTTAAAAGATACGGCCTTCTTTTCAGGATCTTATTTTTCTTTAGAGAAACTACTTCCTTGAGAATCAACACGCCAAATAAAATTAAATTGTTATATCCTCCAATAGTTAAAGGTAAATGATAAATTATTAACTGTTAATGAACAGAAACATATTGATTTGATATATAACAGATTAACAAATATTTTTAATATAATGAATATATGTAAGTGAATTTCTCAACATGACCACTAGATGGAAGCATTCTCCCAAAAATTGTGCAATTTTCTTCAGTTTGTCTTACTAATGCAGATACACTACCTCTCCAATGGGATAGCTTGAAGACACGTTTACACTTAGGAATAAATACATAATAGCATATCCCTGGATCACAATAATGTAATGCATGATTTTTACAAAGTGATTTCATCATTCTTTTCTTTGTTTTATTTTCTGTTGCAAACACTTTAAAGATACACAATAACAAAATAGAGTAATGGAAAAGACATAATGGAAACCTATAAATGGTCTACCAAACACACTAGAGAGAATCACCTCCCAGTTTCTAACATTTTTTTCAACCACAAAAGTGTGGTTTACTTGTTATCCTTGGGCTTGGAATTTCTTGAGATCCTGTTTCCCAGGTGTTACCTTCTTGGTTAGGTCTTCCACTTCCCCTTTATCCTAAGGGCAGAGAAGACCATCTCCTCCGTGATTCTTCCCTGTATCTCTGCACCCTTTGTGCACATCTCCATTACAGCACTAGCCCATTGTCCAATAGTTCATTTATGCATCTGTCTCCCAATCTCTCTGGGAACTTCTGAGTACAGGGAATGGGGTCTTTAGCCTGGCAGAGGTGCCTGATACATACAGGGAACCAATAGTGGTTTGCTGAATGAACCTTAAACTTACCTGAATATGTATAAACACCGCTAGCCATTGGACTAAAATATTGTCTGACCGGTCCAAAACGTATCAACAAAACTGTCTTCTTCATCCTTTCAACACCTTTCCAATGTTGCCCACACCCACCCACATGCAAGTGTTAAAATAATGTTTAAAGACAAAGTTTTAAACTTCCTGAGTTAATTACATTGTTTTCGTGAATGTGGAAAACCTTTTTAAGTTTAAAATAATTATGCTAATTTTATGACAATAATGTAATATAAAATATGTAGACAATCTTATTTAAGAATTTTCTAGAACCTATTTTATGGTTAAAAACTAATGACATAAGCAAAACCAAATATTGTGAGTTATGGAAATTGAAAAGTATCTGAAAAGTGCATGAAATATACCGCCGCCTTGATTATATGTGTGTGTATATATATACACATATATCTATATATGTATATATATTTTTTCTTTTTTTTTGAGACAGAGTCTCGCTCTTGCTCTGTCGCCCAGACTGGAGTGCAATCGTGCGATCTTGGCTCACTGCAATCTCCACCTCCCAGGTTCAAGCAATTCTCCTGCCTCAGCCTCCTGAGTAGCTGGGACTACAGGCGTCCACTACCATGCCAGGCTATTTTTTTGTATTTTTAGTACAGATGGTGTTTCACCGTGTTAGCCAGGATAGTCTTGATCTCCTGACCTCATGATCTGCCTGCCTTGGCCTCCCAAAGTGCTGAGATTACAGGCATGAGCCATGGGGTCCAGCCCTTGATGATACTTTTAAGAACGTCTTATAAAGTTAGAATTTTCACCTACTTCGCAAGAAGTAGTTTTCTGTTCTTCTAGCCAATTTTAAAACGCAAACTAATCTAGGCTTGTTACGATGCTAAGTCCTGTGAGCTATCTTGATTTCATCTGTATACAACATCTGAGGGTTTTTACGAAGATTTATCTAATATCAGTAATTACTATGAAATTATATTTAAAAGCTACCTATTTGGGAATGTAAATTTGTTTGCCATGTGGAAAGCATATGGGGCTTTCCCAAAGAACTTGAAACAGAGCTACCATTTGACCCACAATTCCATTATTAAATATATATTCAAATGAATATAAATCATTCTAGCATAAAGACACATGCACCCTTATATTCATCCCCATGATGTCACAATAGCAAAGACATGGGATCAAGTTAGGTGCCCATCAATGGTGGATTAGATAAAAGAAAATGTGGTACATATACATCATGGAGTACTATACAGCCATAAAAAGAATGAAATCATATCCTTTGCAGCAACATAGATGGAGCCAGAGGTCATAATTCTAAGCAAATTAATGCAGGAACGCAACACCAAGTACCTCATGTTCTCACTTAGAAGTGGGAGGTAAACACTGAGCAACCATGTACATAAACATGGGAACAGTAGACACTGCAAACTACTGGGGGTCGGGGGGAGGGCATGGGTCAAAAACCACCTGTTGGGTACTGTGCTCACTACATGAGTGCAATATACCCATATAACAAACTGCACATGTAGCCCCATATTTAAAGTAAAAGTTGAGGATAAGGAAAAATCTCCTACACCACAGATTCTGTTTTACTACATGTAAAATACATAGATTGTATATGGTAAATGGTCTTCACTAGACTAAGAATATAAATTCCATCCTTACCTGAGCGTATATGAATAAGAAATTGATTATTAGTATTTTTCAGACTGACATAAAAATCCCAATTTTGAATGAATAAGCAGGCATTTTAGCTTAGGTTACAATTACAGTGTTTATTGGATTTTCTTTACTCCCAGTAAGTCTTAGTCTCTTACAGAAGCATTTTCATATTGTGGTGGTAGCAAGGAAGTAATAAAAACACTAACGTTTATAGTACTTCCCAGTCTGTAAAAAGCTCTGTTACGGACTATATTTCATTTGATTGATACAACAGTCTCCAAGATAGGCAAGGCAAATACCATTTCCTTTTTCTATTTATGAAAAAGAACTAGAAACTTACAGATTTAAGTGACTTGCTTAATAACACACAATTAATCATGTGACAGAACTTCGTTGGCAGCCCTGGACTTCTGACCCCCAATCCCACATGTTCTTGTATTCTCCAAGATGTACTCACAAGGACCCAGAAGCTGAAGATTTAGTCTCATCTCTGTCATTTAAGTGCCTTATAAACATTAACAGCCAGATAGTTCAAATTTCGGTTTTTCTTGTTTAAAAAATGAAGGTTTTAATATCTGTCCCTTCTATTCGACAAGATAGCTGTGAAGTACTTTGTGAGCTACCAAAGTGGTCTATTGAAAATATATGTGTGTAATATAATTGATTCTGTAGACCTGTGAAGCCAGGAACATTGACATTGGTAGAGAGGGGAGTTTTTTAGATTACAGCAGTCTTAGCTTGCATTATAGGTTGATGAAATCATGGGAACTGAAATAAATTATCAATTGTAGCCACACTGTGGCACTACTTACTCACGTAAGATTTTTCATTTCAAATTTTCTCCATAAATTGAGCTTTATAAAATGGAATATCATATTATGCCTGAGGAATTCTTTGTTTACTTATGTATCTCTAAGTATTTTAGTTATTTACTACAAAGTTTCATAAAGATTAACATAGTAGTTCCAAACAATTGAAAAGTCAAAAATTATCATCTTGATATTCTGATATCAAATTCAGAAAACATTGTAGCTTCTTGCTTTGATTGTGTTAGAGTGTGCGTGCACATGTATGCCCAAAGCTACTGAGTAATAAAAGTACAAACTTAAGACTTTAGCAAACTGCTTGAATAATATTCCCTTTAAACCTGGTATTACAACCAGCTGATGTGGTTCCCAGAGGTGCACTGCCCCAGTCATATGCTATAATGAGTTGTCAAACGCATGACTTACCAGGAACAGAAACAAAATGATAGGCTTAACTGAGGAGAGATGGACTCAAGCAACAAATAAAACTTACTGAGGGCCTATTGTATTCAAATTACTGGGATACATTACATTCGCATGTGATCCAAAAAATCCTGTAAATGAGAGGCTGCTTAGAAGTAGTTCAAGTTTTCTTTCTTTCTTTTTTGTAGAGATGGGACTCGGGGTGGGTCTTGCTATGTTTCTCAGGCTGCCAGGCTGATTCCAATGGAGACTCTTAATTAATTACGTGGAAGAACAGACAATGGCACTGAGAACGTCTAAAACATTCTAGATAGGAAGACACACAGGTTTGGAGACTGACTTCCTTGGGAAATCTAATCTAGAGATACCCTGGTGGGATGGAGAGGATGAAGCAGTCCACCATGTCCCTCTTTACCTTGCCAAGTTAAGGGAAGGATGGAGAAGGATCATGTGGGTTTATCTGGCTCTGAAACAACCCACAGACGCCTGTGAGACCCAGTTGCTCACATCCTACACATTTATTGAGCGTCTACCTTTTCAGACACAGACCATCAGAAAAATTACCTGCTTGTAGTTCTAATCTCAAGGAATACACGCTCTTGAGTGAAAATAGACACAGGCACAAATAACCATCATGCACATCTGACCATGGAAAGTTCCTTAGGGAACATAATAAATACCTATTGAGTCTGAAATTATTTCATCAAATGCTTGAGCACATGGTATAAATGTAAACTTATAAATTAAAAATCCTATTATATATTTACTATTTGCTGGATATCATAAGTTCTTTATACTAACAATTGTAATTTTCACAAAACTTCTAAAGGTAGATATTTTCATCCCAATTTTACAACTTAGAAAAGTAATATTGACTGAGCTGTCACAAACTGAGGTCTGTCTGATTTTAAAACTCATGCTTTGAAAAATACAATTTCAGGCTGGGTGTGGTGGCTCACGCCTGTAATCCCTGCACTTTGAGAGGCTGAGGCGGGTGGATCACCTGAGGTCAGGAGTTCAAGACCAGCCTGGCCAACATGGTGAAACCCCATCTCTACTAAAAATAGAAAAAATTAGCCAGACGTGATGACATGCGCCTGTAATCTCAGCTACTCAGGAGGCTGAGGCAGGAGAATCGCTTGAACCTGGGAGGTGGAGGTTGCAGTGGGCTGAGATGGTGCCACTGCACTCCAACCTGAGCAACAAGAGTGAAACTCTGTCACAAAAAAAAAAAAGAGAGAAGAAAAATAGAATTTCAGATATTCTGACTTCAACTGCAGTGCTCTGTTCATGACCCAAAGGACAGAAGGATCACTGTGTACAATTAATTACTTCTGACTCCAGTGGTAGGAGAAAGGGACACAGATGTGGAAAGTACATTCTGGAGTGAAGGAACAATGGCACAATGAACATAGTTCTTCAGGCTTCCTTCTAATTGTCAGTGTTGTTTATTGAATAGAATATGATTGACCCAGGCCTCATATGTTGGGCTACACCCCGTCATTCATTCATTCCCTAAGTATTTGTAATTGCATAATATATTTTCAATGGCTCTATGCTTGGGGTAGAACCAAGGCATCCACACAACATGATCCTCAGCGCCCAGCAACAAAATCAGCAGGGCTTTATTAAGGTGACAAAAGATTTGATGCATGAGACAAACTTCAGCAGAATTGATTCACCAATCAAAGAGATGCTCCTCTAATGATTTCTATCAAACTCTGAATCACACCCAGTGGCCTAAAGCCATCACATGACTGGGCTACTTCTTTCACCTCATTTCCTACCATGTTGTTCCTAGGTATGTTCTCCTCCAGCCACACAATGAGGAAGCCTAGAAAGTCCTCTCTTGCATGAGGACGTTTGCACTCGACTTTCTCTCTGCCTAGAGTTCTCCTCACTCAGATACCTGCTTGGCTAGTCCTCCGACTCCCTTCAAGTCTCTGTTCAGACAGCATTCATCAGGGAGTGTGACCTTCCTATGTAAAAGAACAACCACACCACTCCAGCCTGCTCCCTCAGCCTGCTTGGTTTTTCTCCATAGCCCTCATCAGTATCTCACATAATGTACTCTATATTCATGTATTTGTTTGATGTCAGAAGGTTCTGAGATGACAAGGAGTTTGCTTGCCTTGTCCATTTTAGCAATCATGGTGCTCAGAACAATAAATATTTGTGGATGGAATAAATGTTATTCTTTTGCTAATAGTGTGGAATGTATGTGTGTTTTTTCCAAGTCTCCATTAAAAGTTCATGGGGTATTCAGTTAAACGAATAAATTTTAAGCACTTTGTGTTCATGCTAGACACCATAATAGGTGACGGCACAACAGCAGTGATCAAGACTGAGTCCCTTCAAGGACTTCAGGTAACTATAATCAATAGGTAATTACAAGACAGAAGAATAAGAGGATTCATTCCCAAGGTGCTCTGCGAGACCGTTGATGGGCACCTCGCCCAGGTCTAAACAATCAGAATAGACAGCTAAGAGAAGCTGCCATCAAAGCAGAGATATGAAGGACAAGTAACAATTAACCGTTAACTTAAAAATCACACAGTCTATACATTTGGGAAGGAGACTTTTTTTAATAAAGGGTTACTGCCAGCAAGTTGTCCATCCTGAGAGGCTGGGAAGCATAGCTTCTGGTGGAAGCAGTTAGCAGGCACTTTGTGGGAGGAAAAGGTGGAACGGGGATTTATGCTGATGGGTTTGCTAAGTATACATACTCAACAGGTTATAGGAGGAGCTATAAATGAAGCGGGTCCTAATACATGCGTACTGAAATAAACATGCATTTGCATGCAACCCATGTTCATTTTGAAGTGGAGACAGCATTTAAATGTATTACACTTAGGCTTATACATTGAAAGGTGAAGCAGGAACATGAAGACACTCAAGTGGACAGCCTTTGTAAATTGGCCAGACTAGTCCACAATCGGTGTTCTTCTTATCAGGATAAAGTTATTAAAATTAATGTCTTTTCCAATCAAAGCTGCAGGTATGGCTTGTAGAAGAGGGAGGTCAGTTAATCAGTGTCTGGTAGTGGTGAAATGCAATGGCTTCAGTGTTGCTCATCTCAAGGCCAGTGCTTATTTAGATATAGAAAAGAAGAAGAAAAAAAACCTCATGGAAACTAGAACATAGCTTATTCTTTCTTTCTTTATTTTTTAATATTTTTTGAGACAGAGTGTTGCTCTGTCACCTAGGCTGGAGTGCAGTGGCACAATCTCGGCTCACTGCAACCTTCCCCTCCTGCGTTCAAGCGATTCTCCTTCCCTAGCCTCTCAAGCAGCTGAGATTACAGGTGCATACTCCCACACTTGGCTAATTTTTGTATTTTTAGTGGAGACAGGGTTTCACCATGTGGGCCAGGCTGGTCTTGAACTCCTGACCTCTGGTGATTTGCACGCCTCGGCCTCCCAAAATGCTGGGATTACAGGCATGAGACACTGCACCCAGCCCATAGTTTATTCTCTAAGTATAGGGGTGCATCACTTAACCATTTTCTGTTGTGGCCTTTGGTCCTGTTTATAATTTGGTAAATTATTGCTACAAGAGTCGATTCTGTCTGTCTTATGATCTCTGTTTTAACATTAATGCTGGTCAGTTGTGTCTAAACTGCAAGAGGGTGGGAGTGTAATGAGGTGTGTCTGACCTCCCATCCCATCATGGCCTGGAACTCAGTCTTTTATGGTTTCTCTGAAGTGCACTTGGCCAAGAGGAGGTCCATTTAGTCAATCGGGGGGCTTAAGATACTATTAGTTCTCATAACTAAGAAAAAAGAGAATAATATTGCAAGCACGTGTAAAGACAAGTAGTTCTAAACTGAAATCTTGTGAAAAATATAATATTCTTAATTATATTGCCACTTTTTATTAAATATGATAATTATATTTTTAGTAACTCATTTTAATAGATAGTAGGAGCAAATTTTATCTTAGATCATCATCATCTGTCACTGACCATTGAAGAGGCCATTGAACTTGGTGGGCACAAGTACTCCAGTTGCTGAGGACTGTGGCTCTGACCACTAAATTTCATCAACCCTAAGATGCTATCATCTGTAAGGTGTGCTAATGTTTGCTAACTTGCACCAAGGAAAAAAACTGCAAATAAATGCTTTTTCAAATAACATTCACTTTTACACTTACAAAAGATATTTAAAAAACTTATTTAAACATAAACTTTTATTACATATTACTCTTGTACAGAGAAAAATGTAAGTGAAATAATTGCTTAAGGCATTCCTAAAACCTCTTCACCTTTACAGTTCATTTTTACAATTTTTTTTGATCTCAAAATCATTAAGATCCATATCCCCATCAAGACTTCACTATTGTCAGTAAGATTTTCTTTCAAGCTGCTGTGGAAAGTATTGGTGATGAAGCTTTCTTGATCCGACCAGGAAGTCCCAAAAGAAGGTTTTTAGATGTCAATCAGGAAGGATACACATTCCTCAAATGGCCCTTAAGTGATTTATCAGCTGAAGCACCAAGGGGCTGCAGTTATTCAGTCATATTGCAAGGAACAACAACCGTGTTTGTGGGTAGATAGTTAATAATAGCTGGATCATGATTGCAACTTGGCTGACGGTAATGCATGAGAAAGCACATGTTGGTAATATACCAATTTTAGGAATCCTCAAATTTGAAAAAGTGTGCCTTAAAAATGATGAACTATGGAAAGTAAAACAGCAACAACAACAGTTTATCAGCCTATTCCAGATAGAATATTGCTTATAGCTATATAATTTATTCTACATGCCAAGGAATATGATTTCTTCTCTTTCAAACTTTGATGCCAGGAAGGTGGTCCTGCATTGTAGACTTGCATTTTACAGTCATTAGAAAGATAAGTTCAAAAAGTGCTATCAGCTGACATATTCCAGGATTTAACATATGATTGATACTGTTTTAAGTGCTGTTCAAATATTAACTAATATCATTTTCACAACTACTAGGAGAGGTGTATATGATTATTCTCATTTTACAGATGTAGAAACTGATGAATAGAAAATAAGTTGCCCAATATTACCATACTAGTAAGTGGCAGAACTTGGATTTAATCTGAGGGAATCTGGTTCCTGAGTCTGCACTCTGGTGTAAATATGTTATAAATGCAAAAAATTAACATTTACAAATCTATTTATATGCGAGATATTATGCACAACATCTGATCTGGCTTTTAGTCCTAAGTCTAGCTTAACATCTGACTCCTATTCTGTCCCTGGATTTGAGTTTAATTCCTTGGTAAGAAAACAACTTCCTGTGAATAATATAATCTGGGAACCAGTGTTGAGGTTTCTCAGCTTCCGCACTATTGACATTTTGGGTTGAATAATTCTTGTTGTGGGGGCTGTCCTGTGCATTGTAGGAGGTTCAGCAGCATCCTTGGTCTCCACCCACTAGATGCCAGGAGCACTCCAAGCTGTGACGATGGAGCAATCTGAAGACATTGCCAGGTAACACTTTAGGGAGCAGAATCACCTCTGGTGGAGAACCCCTAAGTCACAAGTACAGAGTATTTTTCATGGGTCTGTTAATTGATGGGGGATTTCTTACACATGTTGTATATGATTCTGACTTTGCAATGACTAAGCAGAAGAGAAGGGTTTATATAATCTATATAAGTATGTGTTGGTATAGATTTCACCAGTGAGGAAAGGGGAAGAGGGGAATTATGATTCATGCTAACAGATGGGGAAATAAACAGAGGAATTGCTAACATTTTCCTGCTGGACTTCTGCAGTATTTGAATATATGAATTTTTAAATATTGGAGTTCAAAAAAGAGTTTCATAAAATTGTGATTTCTTTTTAAATATTTAATCAATTTATTAATTTATTATAGATATTTTTGAATATCTCCTTTGTACATAAATATGCAAGTTTTCAGAATCTAGAAATAAATAAAATATAATCCCAGCCATCAAAGAAGCTGAACTCTAGAATGACAAAGCATAACCTTGTAGCACTGAGCTATTTTTCTAGTGAGTCTACAGAGTCCTACTTTTCATATCACAATGTCACTGTCCAAAGACATACAAAATTAGATAATGTTTGAAAAAGCAAAAGAAAAAATACGGTTAGGTGAAAGAAATAGGATCTAGTGTTTGGAGTAGGAACAAGATCTAGTGTTAATTACAGGGTAACTATAGTTAACAATAATTTATTATATATTTCAAAATAACTGAAAACATGAAATCAAAATGCTCCTAACACCAAGAAATGATAAATGCTTGAGGTGGCGGATATCCCATTTACCCTGATTTGACCATTATACATTGTATGCTTGTATCAAGATATTCTTACATGTGCCACATAAATACATGCAACTATTATGTAGCCGTAATAATTAAACATTAAAAAATAATTTATTGTGAAAGGCTATTAACTCAAGGCATCTGAAAACTTCTTGCATATCCCTATCATAGAAATGGCATTTGTTTGAGTTCGGTGCTAGGAATATGGGGGTTGTTTTTGCTTTTTCAAATGAAAGTCTGACTTCTAACTTGGTTACCATGACAAAAGGAAAAAATTCATCAAATTTCATTCTTGTCAGTGGAAATAGACAATAATTCTTGGTAATTTAATTACATGTCCCTTTAAAGAGCTCTAAATACATTACAATAAGAGAATTAAATAAAGACAAGTAGATTCATTATCATCTTTATGATAGACTCATGAAAGAATATATATTGCTTAACTGATTGACAAAATAGTGCTTAACAAAAGTAGCATATACTAGAACCTTTCTAGTATGTTTCATTTTTAATCTTTTATTTCTACATGTTTAAAATAACCTAAGGTAAGGAACGAAAGTAAGATACCATTAGAAGGGACATTATGATGGACCTTTCTAATGGGAAGGTACCCCGTTGTTAACAGTTAAACACTTAGCCTCTGGAGTCAGAATCTGTAGGTTCAAACTGTGAGTCCATTTCTTAAAAGATAAGACGTCTCGGGCAAATTGCTTAATCTTTATTCATTTCTGATATCCGGATAATAATAAATACCTACCACCATAGTGCCTTTGTGAGAATGAAGTAAGAAAATTATGTACAGCTTAAAATATACTGTTTCTGGCATATAATTACGTGTACACAAATAAAAGTTATTACCATGACTGACAAATTGATATCTTCAGCCTTAAATGAGTTGGAAACAGAGTAGATTTCACACCAAATATCTAGTAATTTATTCCACCCATCATCTTCTGACCTGCCTAAATCAGGGCTTCTTCCCCCTCCTCAACCATGAAGTTTCTACTAAAAATGTTAAATTGTTCACTTTTTTCCGGTATCTTTTCTAGAGTTTTCTCTTGGACTTTTAAGTATGCTTCGTGGTCTGGCCCTATCTTACCCTTTTATCATTATTTAAGCCTACACTTCAACAAATATTCTCTGTTCTAGGCAGTCCTATTTCCTTATTATTTTAAAAACAAATACAATGTACACATTTCTTCTTCCAAGACTTTCCTTTTCTTAAATGATCTTCCTTCTTTCTATCTATTCACATATTCAATTTGTACGTTTATTTCGAGTCTCACTTTTTCCTGAAGATTCCATCTCCAGTTTTTTTTTAATTTTTTTTTTTTTTTTTTTCTGAGACAGGGTCTTGCTGTATCACCCAGGCTGGAGTGCAATGGCACAATCTTGGCTCATTGCAGCCTCCGCCTCCTGGATTCAAGCAGTTCTCCCACCTCAGCCTCCCGAGTAGCTGGGATTACAGGCATGTGTCACCATACCTGGCTAATTTTTGTATTTTTAGTATAGATGGAGTTTCACCATATTGGCCAGGCTGGTCTCGAACTCCTGACCTCAAGTGATTCACCTACCTCGGTCTCCCAAAGTGCTGGGATTACAGGTGTGAGTCACTGTGCTCTGCCCTTAAATTTTTTTATTGATACATTACAATTGTACATGTTAATGAGATACATGTACAATTATATATGTACATGTAATATTTGATTACAGTGTACATGTAATATTTTGATAAAGCAAATATTTTGTAATGATGAAATCAGGAAAACTGGGATATCCATCATCTCCAACATTTACTACTTCTTTGTGTTGGGACATTTCCAATCTTCTCTTCTACATATTGTTAAACATATGATAATTTATTGTTTAGGCTCACCTTAACTGTGCTATCACATACTATAACTTATTCTTTCTATTTATCTCTATGTTTATGCCCATTAACCATCCTCTCTTCACCCTCCCTGTTTTCCCAGCCTCTGGCAACTATTGTTTTATCCTCTACCTCCATGAGATCCACTTTTTTAGCTCCCACATATGAGTGAGAACATGCAGTATTTGTCTTCCTGTGCCTGGTTTATTTCATTTAACATAATGTCCTCCAGTTTCATTCATGTTTCTGCAGATTACAGGATTTTATTCTTTTTTATGGCTGAATAGTATTCCATTGTATACATACCACATTTTCTGTATCCATTCATTTGTTGATGGACACTTAGATTGGATCCATATCTTTACTATTGTGAATAGTATTGCAACAAACAGGAGGGTTCAGATATTCCTGTGATACACAAATTTCCTTTCCTTTGGACAAATACCCAGTAGAGGGATGGCTGGATCGTATGATAATTCCATTTTTAGTTTTCTGAGAAACTTCTATATTATTCTCCACAGTGGCTGCATTAAATTGCATTTCTGCAACAGTGTAAAGGAGTTCCCTTTTCTTTGCATCCTCACCATCATTTGCTATTTTTTGTATTTATGATATCTTACTAGTTTTAATTCACATTTCCCTGATGATTAGCAATGTTGAGAATTTTTTATATACCAGTTGACCATTTGTATGTCTTCTTTTGAGAACTGTCTACTCATATCCTTTGCCCACTTTTTAATGGCATTATCATTATTATTTTTACTATTGAATTGTTTGATGTCTTTGTATATTTTACATATCAGCCTCTTGTCAGATGAATCATTTACAAATATATTTTTTCCCATCCTGCAAGTTGTCTCTTCATTCTGTTGATTGTTTCTTTTGCTTTGAAGAAGATATTTAGTTAAGTAGAGTCCCATTTGTCATTTTTTTTTTTTTTGGTTCTTGTGCCCATGAAGTGGTAGTCATAAAATCTTTGCCTAGATAATGTCCTGTAGCATTTCCCCTATTTTATTCTTGTAGTTTTATAGTTTTGGCCCTTACATTTAAGTCTTTAGTCCATTGAGAGTTGGTTTTTGTGTATGATGAAAGACAGCAGTCTAGTTTCATTCTTCTGCATATGGATAGTTTTCCCCTTATCATTTATTGAAGAGAGTATCCTTTACCCAACGTATGTTCTTGGTACTTTTGTCAAACACCAGCTAAGTGTAAATACGTGGATTCATTTCTGGTTTCTCTATTCTGCACCATTAATTTATGTGTCTATTTTTATACCAATACCATATTGTCTTGGTTTCTATAACTTTGTGGCATATTTTGGAGTCAGAGAGTCTGATACCATGAGCTTTGTTCTTTTTGCTCAGAATTGCTTTGACTATTTGGCATCTTTTGTGATTCCATACAAATTTTAGGTCTTTAAAAAATTTCTAGGAATAATGTCATTGATTTTTTTATACCATTTTCCTTGAATATGTAGGTTGCTTTTAGTAACGTAGTCATTTTAACAATATTTTCTCTGATCCATGAGCATGAGATGGTTTTCCATTTGTGCCTTCTTCAATTTCTTTCATCAGTGTTTTGTAGTTTTCATTGTAGAGATCTTACACCTTCTGAGCTAAATTTATTCCCAGGCATTTTATTTATTTATTTTTATAGCTATTGTAAATGGAATTGTTTTCTTGATTTATTTTTTTCAGCTAGCTTGTTATTGGTGTATAGATACACCACTGGTTTTTATATATTGACTTCATATGCTACAATGTTACTGAATTTGTTTAACAGTTCTACGAGTGTTTTGGTGGCGCCTTTAGGCTTTTCTGTATATAAGATCATATCATCTGCAAAGAGGGACAAATTGACTTTCTCTCTTTCAGTTTGGATTTTTAAAATTTCTTTCTCTTGCCTGATTGTTCTGGCTAGGACTTCCACTATTACGTTGAGTAAGAGTAGTGAAAGTGGTCATCTTTGCCTTGTTCCAGTTCTTAGAGGAGAATTTTATTACTGATTCAAGCTCATTACTCATTACTGGTCTGTTCAAGTTTTATATTTCCTCTGGTTCAATCTTAGTAGTTTGTATATGTTTAGGAATTTATGCATTTTCTATAGGTTTCTCAATTTGTTAGTGTGTAGTTGTTTATAATAACCTTTATTAATCCTTTTATTTCTGTAGTATCAGTTGCAATGTCTCCTTTTTCATTGTTGATTTTATTTATTTGGGCCTTCTCTTCTTTTCTTGGTTAGTCTAGCTAGCAGTTTATCAATTTTGTTTACTTTTTCTAAAAACCAACTATTTGTTTTATTGATTTTTTGAATTGTTTTAAAGTCTCTATTTTGTTTGTTTCTGGTATAATCTTTATTACTTATTCCTTCTACTACTTTTGTGTTTGCTTTGTTCTTGCTTTTCTAGTTCCTTAAGGTGCATCAAGTTTGAAATTGAATTTGAAATCTTTTCAATCTACTTTTTAAAGCAGATATTTATTGTCATAAACTTTCCTCTTAGCACTATTTTTGTTGTGTCCTACAGGTTTTGATATATTGTTTTCACTTATATTTGTTTCAAGAAACTTTTTGATTTTATTCTTAATTTGTTCATTGATCCAACTGTCATTCTGGAGCATTTTGTTTGATTTCTGTGTATTTGTACAGTTAGTTTCCAAAGTTCCTCTCATTATTGATTTCTACTTTTATTCCATTGTTGCCTAAGAAGATACTTGACATGACCTTGAGTTTTAAAAATGTGTAGACACTTGTTTTGTGGCCTATTTTATGGTCTATTTTGGAGAATGTTCTGTGTTGATGAGAAGAATGTATAGTATATAGCTGTTGAATGAAATGTTCTGTAAATATCTGTTAGGTCCATTTGGTCTATAGTACAGATTAAGTGCAATGTTCCTTTGTTAATTTTCTATATAGATTATCTGTCCAATGTGGAAAGTGGGATGTTAAATTTCTCAACCGTTATTTTATTGGGGTCTACCTCTTTCATTAACTCTAGTAATGTTTGCTTTATATATCCGGGTACTTCAGTGCTGGGTGTGTATGTATTTATAGTTGTTATATCTTCTTGCTGAATTGCTTCATTTATTATTATATAATGATCCTCTTTGTCTCTTTTATATTTTTTGACTTAAAGTCTGTTTTGTTTGGTATAAACATACACACTCCTGCGTGCTTTTGGTTTCTGTTTGTGTGGAATATCTTTTCCATTATTTCACATTTAGTCTATGTGTCTTTCCAGGGGAATTGAGTTTCTTGAAGGTAGTATATATTGTGTCTTGTATTTTTAATCCATTCAGCTAGTATATATGTATTTTAATTGCAGAATTTAAACCATTTACAGTCAAGGTTATTATTGTAAGTGAAGACTTACTCCTGTCGTTTTGTTAATTTTTTTCTGATTGCTTTGTGTATCCTTTGTTTCTTTTCTCTTTTTATTGTTCACCTTTATACTTTGGTGGGTTTTTTGATAGGGATAACTTTGACTTCTTTTTCTCAGTATTTTTCCTACCAGTGAGTTTTATGCTTTTGTGTGTTTTTATGATGGCAGATATTATCCTTTTGCTTCCAGGTGTAGAACTCCCCTAAGCAATTCTTGTAGGTCCAGTCTCTTGGTAATTAATTCTTTCAGTTTTTTCTTGTCTGGGAAAGATTTCACATTTCTTTCATTTTTGAAGGATAGCTTTGCTGGGTATAGTATTCCTGTTATGACTTTTTTTCTTCTTTCTACACTTTGAATATGTCATCTTCTTATCTCCTGGTCTGCAGTGTTTCAGTTGAGAAACCAGTTTTTGTCTGATGAGAATTTTCTTATATGTGACTTGATGCTTTTATATTGTTGTTTTAAAAGGTATCTTTGTCTTTGAATTTTGACTATTTGACTATAATGTTCCTTGGAGGAGATCTTTTTGGGTTTAACCTATTTGGGAATCTTTGAACTTCCTATACCTGGACATCTATATCTTTTGGGACATTTGAGAAGCATTCAGCTATTGTTTTTCAGACAGGTGTTCTATTCCATTTCTCAGCTCTTCTTCTTCTGGAAGTCCCTAAATTTGAATGTTTGGTTGCTTTTTGATGAACAATATGTCATACAGGCTTTCCTCATTATTTTCTTATTCTTTTTTCTCTTGTCTGACTGGGATATTTCAAAATATATTTTTTCAAGTTCAAATTTGCTTTCTTCTGCTTAACCTAGACTACTGTTGAAGCTCTCAATTGTATTTACTATTTCATTCATTGAATTATTCAGTTCCAAGATTTTGTTTATTTCTAAAAAATGATATCCGTGCCTTCATTAAATTTCTAATCCAGATCATAAATTGTTTTCCTGATTTTTTTGTATTATTTATTTGTGTTCTTCTGTCTCTCACAACATTTCACTAATATCATTATTTTGAATTCTGTTTAAGGAAGCGCATAGATTTCCTTTTCTTTAGTATCTGTTGCTGCAGAATTATTGTGTTCCGTTGGAAGTGTTATGTTTCTTTGCTTTCTCGTATTTCTTGGATTCTTATGTCGATATCTGTATATCTGGTATAGCAATCATTTCTTTTAATTATGTGGATTGGCTCCCTTAAAGGAAGACTTTTTCCTATAGATCTACCTATAGTTTTGGCCTGGTAGAGTATTTTTGCTTTGATTTCTGGGTGTGCACAGTAGTATAGTCTTCGTATAATTTCTTCAGCTGTAGTCAGCATCAGTGGTCTCTGTGGGTTCCTCAGTGGTTTAGTCTGTGGTTGTTAGTGGAGGTCCTTCGATGATTTATATGTTTACTGGCTGCCTCCACTCTTTTATATCTCTTCTCTAAGTGGGGTATTTATGAAATATTATTTGGACTTTTTTTTGCTTTATTGTTTGGGTTTTCTCTTCTTTGGGAACTCCAATTATGATCAGGTTGAATATTTTTGCTTGTCTTTTTAAAATATATACTTTAAGTTCTGGGGTACATGTGCAGAACGTGCAGTTTTGTTACATAGGTATACATGTGCCATGGTGGTTTGCTGCACTCATCAACCCATTACCTACATTAGGTATTTCTCCTAATGCTACCCCTTCCCTAGCTCCCCACCCCCGACAGGCCCCGGTGTGTGATGTTCCCCTTCCTGTGTTCATGCGTTCTCCTTTTCAACTCCCACTAATGAGTGAGAACATGCGATGTTTGGTTTTCTGTTCTTGTGATAGTTTGCTGAGAATGATGGTTTCCGGCTTTATCCATGTCCCTGCAAAGACATGAACTCATTCTTTTTTATGGCTGCTTAGTATTCCATGGTGTATATGTGCCACATTTTCTTTATCCAGTCTATTATTGATGGGTGTTTGGGTTGGTTTCAAGTCTTTGCTATTGTGAATAGTGCCACAATAAACATACATGTGCATGTGTCTTTATAGAACCATGATTTATAATCCTTTGGGTATATACTCAGTAATGGGATTGCTGGGTCAAATGGTATTTCTAGTTCTAGATCCTTGAGGAATTGCCACACTGTCTTCCACAATGGTTGAACTAATTTACACTCCCTCCAATAGTGTAAAAGTGTTCCTATTTCTCCACATCCTCTCCAGCATCTGTTGTTTACTGACTTTTTAATGATTGCCCTTCTAACTGTGTGAGATGGTATCTCATTGTGGTTTTGATTTGCATTTCTCTAATGACCAGTGATGATGAGCATTTTTTTTCATATATTTGTTGACTGTATAAATGCAGATATCACCTGCTTCTGTGTCAATCTCGCTGGGAGATACAGACAGGAGCTATTCCTATTTGGCCATCTTGCCAGCAATCTATTTGAACATTTCTTTTAGTAGCTAGAAGACTTTTCAGGTTTTCTCATCTTTTTGTTTGTTCACACTCTAATCATTTCATACAAACGTATCTACTTCTTCTAGGTTTAAAAATATTTAAACATAAGCTTTTTAATAATATTCTTTTACCTTTTTAATTTTTGTTGCATCTATAGTTTTTAGTCTTAATATTATCTATGAGTTTTCTCTTTTTTCTAGAATAGTTTTGCCAGAAGTGTTTTGAAATTGATTCAAAAGCAATTTTGGAATTCATTGATCCTCTTTGTCATCTTAGTTTTATCATTTACTTTCTTTTTTTCCTTTGGGCTTGTTTTCTAACTTGTTCAATTGGATGCTTAGCTCATTAATCTTCAGCATTTCTTTTCTAATATAAACATATAAGACCATAATTTTCTCTCTACCACTTCTCCCAAGTTCTTGCACAAATATGTGTGCATCAACTTAAAAATTATTATTTCATTTTAGTATTTAAAAAATTCCATTATGATCCATTTTCTTACCACAGTCATTATTAATGTATTTTTATTTTCCCAAATTACTGTTTTAAAATATTGTCTTTTGTAATTTATAATTTCTTTTTATTTGGTCAGAAAATACATTTATTTTCAATTTTGTTTTATGACTTAAAGAGGCAAATTTGTATAAATGTGTGTGTGATAAATGTTTAATCTTCAGTTTGAGAATACAGAATTCTACGTATATCAATTAGATTATGCTTTTAGGCCAGGTGTGGTGACTCATGCCTGTAATCCCAGCATGGGAGGCTAAGGTGGGCAGATCACTTGAGGCCAGAAGTTTGAGACCAGTCTGGCCAACATGGTGATACCTCGTCTCTACTAAAAATACAAAAATTAACTGGGCATGGTGGCATGTGCCTGTAATCCCAGCTAATCGGGAAGCTGAGGCACAAGAATTGCTTGAACCTTGGAGGTGGAAGCTGCAGTGAGCCGAGATTGCGCCGCTGCACTCCAGCCTTGGTGATAGAGTGAGATTCATTCTCAATTAAAAAAAAAAAAAAAAAGGATTATGCTTTTAAATCATGGATTAAGATCTACATCCTTTTTCATGTTTTGGGTGATTGATTAATCACTTATTGAGAGAGATGAGTTGTTTTCCTGCTTTGATGTCAACATTTGTCAAATTTTTCTTATAGTCCATGCAATTTATCCCTTACATATTTTGAAGTTATTAGATGCACTTAAATTTAGGTGCTTAGCTGAAAAATTAAACATTTTTCTCAATAAGTAATTGTTTATAAATTAAACCTCTAACAATGCTTTTCACTTTATGATATCCATTGTCTCATAATAATATAGACACACTGATTTTTCTTTGGTTAGTATTTGTTCAATGTATACCTTTTCATTCTCTTACTGAAAGCCTGTCTTTATCCTTATGTCTCAGGTACATCTTCTGTAAACAGACCATGTCTTGATTTTTTAAAAAATAATTCTAGTTCTATAACTTCTCTGGAGAAGCATTTCTCTTCAAATTGCTTATGATTATTTACGTATTTGAATTTCTTTCTTTTATTTTATTTAGTGCTTTTATTTGACCCATGAAATAATATCTATCTGTCTAGCTATCTGTGTATCTATTTATCTATGTCTATCTCTGCCCCTACTCACTGGAACATAGTTCTTAAAATCTTCGTATTTTCCTAAGTGATAGGTGGGCTAGGAGAATCTTTTGTTCTTTTGGTCTCTGATCCAGTTCTTAAGATAGAGCTCCCAACATCATTATAAATAGAAGTGGTAGGAGACGCTTTTATTCTATTATTTGGTCTGTACCCCATTTTCTGATTTGGAGCTATTAAGACCTTTGTAATATCCTGAGTAATAGGAGCATCTGATGCAAGCTCCTAAATTTCTGGAATTTTCTGTGATCATATGTGATAGCAGTATCTTTTGGTCTAATGAGGTGACTTTGGTGAGCTCCTGGATGAGGGCTGGTCACTAGAAAGATCCCCAGCCATGATTATAAGCTTGGAGCTTTCTGCCTCAAACCCCATTCTCTGGAGAGTGGGGAGGGCTGGAAATAAAGTTAAGAATCAGTCATGCCTATGTGATGAAGACTTCAATAAATCCCTAAACTCTGAAGTTTAGGGAGCATTTAGGTTGGGGAACACATTCATGGGGTGGAAGAGTAGTGCTTCCTAACTCCATGAGGACACAAGCTTCTGCACTCGGGACCCTTCCAGACCTTGCCTTATGTATCTCTTCATCTGGTTGTTCATCTATATTCTTTGTTATAGTCTTTGTTATTAAACTGGTAAATAAAAGTAAAGTGTTTCCCTGAGTTATGTGAGCCACTGTAGCAAATTAATCAAACTTGAGGAGAGAGTTACGGGAACTCCAATTTATAGCTGGTCAGTCAGAAGTACAAGTCACAACCTGAGACTTGTGATTGGAAGTAGGGAGCAGTCTTTTGAAACTCAGCCTTAACCTATGTGATCTGATGATACCTCCAGGTAGACAATGTCAGAATTGAATTGATTGGAGGGCATCCAGCTGGTGTCTGCCAGGGAATTGCTTGGTGTGTGGTGAACCCCCTTCCAATATCTTGTGTCAGAACAGCTATGCTGAGTGGTGAGTGATAGCAGGAAAAACACTTTGGTTACTTTTATATCTCAGAGTCCCTTCCCATATTTTAAAATTCTATTTTTCCTTATTTTAATTTTTTTACTAATTTAGTTGTTACACTTTTCTATTCCTATTCTTTTAGTATTTACCCTATAAATGTACTTAACAAGTTCCAAAGTTAATTAATATTTTAACCATGCTTTCAATAAATACAAAGGCCTTAGATCTTTGTACACCAAAAATGTACTTCTCTAAATTTATACTCTTCTTGTCAATAATTTTTGTCTTGCATATTAAACATTTTGGTTACTGTTTTATGTAGTCAACTTGTTAAGCTTACATAAGTTTAGCACTTCTTTTTCCGTTTCTTTATTTGCTCATATTATTCATGGAATGTTTGACCTTGCTTCTAGGATCATTTTCCTTCACTCTTTTATCCTTGAAGATTCTTTTGGAAGCTTTTTTTGGGTACTTTTTCTCAGTTTTTATTTACTTACTTTTTGAAAATGTCTTCATTTGAAATGGTATTGGAAGACAGTTTCTATGAATATGAATTTCTAGGTTGAAAGTTACTTTATCTTAGCATTTGAATATACTATTTTATATATATATATATATATGTATCCAGCTTTCATTGCTGCTGATGGAAAGTCAGCTGTCAGCTGTCAAGCTATTCATCACTTTTTTTTAGCCACTGGGATGCTGCACAAAGCTTCTCAGAAATAGCATTGCTCAGTTCCCAAGGACACCATTCACATAGACCATAAATGACTAGTACCATCTATGGCAGTGTATAGCTTGCACAAATGTACATGGCAGCCCTCAGAATTTATCTTTTCTTTCTAGTGCTTTTAAGATTTTCTCTTTGTCTTTGATTTTCTACATTTTTAATACAGATAACTTATTTAAAAGTTTCTTTTTATTTACTCTGCTTGAATTCATCCCAGTGCCTAAATCTAAATACTGAAACTTTTCTTTATTTTGACAATAACCACAGACATTCCTTCTTCAAATATTGCCTTTCCCTTATTTATTCTTTTCTTCTGCTCAGAGCACTGATTAGATTTATATTGACTTTTCTTCCTCTAGCCGTCATTTCCCTCAATCTCTTTTTCATGCATTATTTTTATCTCTCTATGCTGCAGTTTTTGGTAGTATCTCCAGATTTATTTTCCAGTTTATTAATTTTCTCTTTGGCTTTGTTTAGTCTTCTATTTAACATAGGCATTGAATTTTGAATATTTTCAATGACAGTATTATTTATTTATAGAAATACTCTTTTTTGGTATTTGCTTGGTTAATTTTAATATCCTTTTAAATTTAATCACATTTGAAATCTTTTTTCTTTCTTTAATTATATCAAATATATTTACTTTATATTCTATATTTGATAATTCTAATATCTACGATATTTGTTTGTCTGACCCTGCACTTTGAATTTCTGCAGATTCTTGCTCATGGTGCCTTGTTTCTCAGGTGTTTAGTGAATTTCCAAATTGTAATCTGTTTGTTCTGTCTTTATATATTGGAATTGTAGTGATCTTATAACCTGGGAGGATTATCAAACTGAATGTACTTCAGAATAAACTTTGATTTGTAGTTTTTTAGTCCACACTAATAAAATTTGGTACATAAAAGTGCCAACTAATGGTTTATGATGCTACAGAAAGATTGCCTTTTCTCCCAGTGCACCTGCAGCCAAATTAGAGATCAGTGAATCATCTTTGGGAAGCATTTTACCTGAATCTTCCACTGAGTGTGGAATGCTTTTGAGCATACCAGTTTTACACAACAGTCTTATTTGAATTTCTACCAAGTCGGACCCTTATGTTTGTGTGGTTTTATAATCTCAAGCCATCAAGAATTAGCAGATATTCTTTTGTGGTTTTATAATCTCAACCACCAAGAATTAGCAGATGTTCTCTGGAAAAGTAAACCGCATTCTTCTTATTCCTATGATAGGGGATAGTTTCCTTTTCTTTACCACAATCCACTGCCCACTGATCAGCACAGTTTCTCTGTAAGGTCTTCTTTGAAACTTCTCTTTAAGTGTGTCTCAGAATTAATCAAATACTCCCACCTATTACCCTTACTATTCTTTTCATCATGTCTCTAAAAACTTGTAACATTTATCTGTTTCCTTGTATTTTCTCAATTGATGACGAGTCCTTTACAGAGACTGTGTTTTGTTCATCTCTCTACTGCAGTACCTCATACTGTATCTGCCTTATAACTTGTTGGTGAATAAATGAATGAATTAATGAATGAACACCATTCTTTTCTGCTTCCATGCCTTTGCTCTTGCTGTCCACATGTTTGAAAGGTCCATTTTTAATAATATCTTTCTGGTTTATCATTAACTTAGATGCTGTGTCTTACAATCTTATTTGGCAGCAATCTGTTCTTTATTGTTGTGGTACTCAATCACTTTCCATTCATACAGTTCTGTACCTTTATGCCTTATTCTATAGTGACTATGTTATTTCTATATTCCTTACAGTGCCTGACATAGAGATGTACGTAAAATAGGTATTCAATAACTACTGTTTGATTGAGTAGAAAAGTAGAGTCATCTTAAGGGCTCATCTCAGGGTCAAATTCTGAACTCCATTATATAGACAGTTTGTTTGACTTCTGTCCCAAATATCTTTTCGTCCACCCCTAAGTATTTTCAATTTGTTAGAAGCTGAAACTCTTACAATTATGTACACATAGGAATTGGCTCATGTGATTATGGAGGCTGAGAAGTTCCATAATATGCCATCTGCAAGCTGGAGAACCAGGAAAGCCAGTGGCATAATTCAGTCTGAGTCAGAAGGCCTGAGAGCCAGTGGAGTCAATGGCATAAGTCATAGCCCGAGTCTGAAGGTCCAAGAACCATAAATGCCAATGTCCAAGGGCAGAATATGGAATTTTCCTTAAAAAAAGGAAAATTAACCCTTCCTCTGCCTTTTTGTTTTATTCAGACTGTCAAGAGATTTGATGGTATCCATCACATTGGTGAAGGTGATCTCTTCCAGAAACACTCTCACAGTTGCATCCAGGAATAATGTTTTACCAACTCTCTAAGTTTCTCAGCCAAACTGACATGTAACACAAACCATCACAACAAGTAAACCATAATTAAAATAAAATTCAAAAAATAAAAAATATAATAATAAAAATACTAACAAACAAGGGTAAAAACATATATACTACTAATAGGGGCATAGAAGAGAAATAACTAAACTCCCAGGAACATAAAGGAAGGTTTGGGAGAGGATAAAATATTTTAACTGAATCTTAAAGAAATTATTCAGTAGGAGATGTAGAAAGTCATCCTTGCAGAGGACTATTATGGTTTGTTTTTTGAAATGAAACTTTATTTATTAACACTGAAATTTAAATGTTTTATAATTATCAGGTGTCACCAAGTATTTTTCTTTCTAATTTTTTCCAGTCATATACAAATGTAAAATAAATCTTGGCACACGGGACATACAAAAACAGATACTGAATCAGCTTTGGCCTGCAAGCTATGATTAAATGAATCCTCATCTTTTTGCTCCAAATGCTTCCGTCTCCTAATTTTATATTATGGGTTGTTTTGAATGTAGCAAATTGCCAGAGGGAGAAATGTATAGGGATGGGGGGAATCAAAGAGAAAGATATTGTTTGCAACCATTATAAATTAGATTTTAGCACTCCTTGGTCTCTTCCACACCTTTTCACTTGTTCCTTCTTCTGTTTCAGGCACTCTTCCCCCACTATCCCTTTGGCTGGCTCCTTGCATCTTAAATTTCCATAGTTAGATGTTAGATTAAAAGTTATTTTTCCAGATAGACCTTCTTTGGCCAGCATAGGTAATTTAATTTCTCCTCTCCAATCTTTATCTTTATCCTGTATTTATTTCTGTAATTTTGTATTTTATTTTGTAACTGTTTGTCTGTTTATTATATGTTTAAAAGTCACCTTTGTCTGTATCCTTTCAAAAGGAAGCGTGAATGTCTTGTTTACAATTATGTCTCAAGCATAATCAGTGGTTATTAATCATTTTTTTGTACTATGGACAGTCTGATGAAACTCCTCAAAGTGATGTTTTTAATAGCATAAAATAATATATACAATATTATAGAGGAAGCCAATTATATTAAAACACAATTATTAAAATACTAGAAAATCAAATTTGTGATAGAGTAATACATGGAATTTTTCAACAATATCTAGTGGTATATCTAATAACTACTGTATATTTGAAATTGTGATTAGCATAAATGAAATTTCAAGGTTTCTACAACTAATGTAATGTGAAACAAAAATATTTGTGACCTTTTATTGGTGACCAAGTAAGAGGTATTCCTAATGATTGTGCTGGAAAGCCATTTAAGCAATGGTGACATGATCTACTTTATTTATCATGGTTTGCAACACCGTGTTGGTTTGACACCATCTTTGCAGGGATCCATAGAGCTTTGCTCCAGGCAAGACCTGCCTTATCTCCCTAGTCCCTTATGCCATTAGACAGGGAGGTGAAGAAATATTATCCTTTCTCTCTTTAAAAATGCCCAACTCTTCTGAATCTTGTGCCAGTAGATGACACCAAACATTCCCAATTATTGTTTTATACATTTATTGAATTATTTTGAAATTTTCCTTTATTTCTTGAAAATTTTAGATAATGGCACCATGTTTTTCTTTCCAGTAATACTTCTGTTACAATTTTTAATGACATCAATATGTATGTAGATGACTTTCTGATACTTTAGGATCTTGATTCCTTGACCTCTTCATCCTCAATGAATTTGTACTCCATGTCACTTCAATCATTCATTCACATCATCATAACCTTGCTATGAATAGCAAAAATACCCTCTCCTTAATGTCTCTGAACTCCTCATCTTCTCCCTCAAATCTATAAGACTGCAGTGTTAGCTGGTTTGGGCATTCAGGGAAATGTCTCCAAGCGGGAAAACCACCAACTTGTAGTTCTTCCTTGATTCAGAGCATTCTTTCAGTTCAAATTTCTACATTTGTTTTTATGCTTTTGTTTAATGTTTATTAATTTTTTCAGGATGAATCACTAGACCCCTTCATGTTGCCATTCTTTCTATTAAATTGTAATTTCAGTTAGTGTATTTTTCTATTTCTAGAATTTCTATTTGTTTCTTCAAATTTAAGTTTTAACATAGTTTTCATTAAAAGTATTTTCCCATTTTTGCTCATATTTTCAAGCTTTTTATTAATTTTTTTATATAAAGTGAGAACACATTGTTTTACAATTTGTGTTTGACAATTCTAATTTCAGAAGTCTTTCTGGGCCTGTTTCTGTTGTCTGATGTTTCTGTTAGTTCCGACCCATTATGCTTTGATATATTTTACACACACACACACGCGCACGTGTGCACACACACACGCGCACGTGAGCACACACACACACACACACATTTGGTGCTTGGTTAGTTTTAACGTTTTTTTTTAGACAGAGTCTCGCTCTGTTGCCAGGCTAGAGTGCAGTGGCACTGCCTTGGCTCACTGCATCGTCCACTCCCAGGTTCAAGCATTTCTCCTGCATCAGCCTCCTGAGTAGCTGAGACTACAGGCATGTGCCACCACACCCAGCTAATATTTTAATTTTTAATAGAGACAGGGTTTCACCATATTGGCTAGGCTTGTCTCCATCCCCTGATCTCAAGATCTGCCCACCTCGGCCTCCCAAAGTGCTGAGATTACAGGCATGAGTCACCACACCTGGTCAGTGAGTTAATTTTGTGGTGCTCATTTACTTGATAAAATGTTCATGAGCATTCTTAGAGGCCTTAATAAAGACATATTTACTAAAGAGATTATTTGCATTTACTTCTGGTAAGAGACTAGTTGACTACTTACCTGAACCACTCAAAACTGAAATAATAACTTGAATTTTTAAATATAACCTAAATGATGTGGATTTGGGCTCCAATCTGGGCAAGGTAGATTTGTGGTTACAACTCACTAGTGATAACTTCTCTCTATCTGCTTCCCAACCCCTGCTTTATTGAGTGCCAGGATAACTCTCCTCGCAGTTCACTGGAGGTGAGGCATAGTTGAGGTTTATCTGTACCTTTCTAGTGTAGCCCTTAGGCTACCAGCTTTAAAGGGGTAGATCTATCAAATTTTCTACCTCAATTGGGCATTACTTCCTGTGAAGCTATCAAAAGCCAACTGCCAAAGATCAAATTCCTCTGATTTGGTGAAAACTTTGACAACAAAAGCAGCTTCAGTTCTCTGAATTCCTTTCTGGTTTCTGCTTTCATTTATATTTTCAACTTTAATTGTTTACTATCTTGTTAGCTTTTTAATACTCTTAAGGTTTTTAAAGTATCTATCTTTTATGATATTTTAAAGATTTTTTCCTGCAGAATTATTGGTCCAGAAACTTAGCCCTCAATATTCATTTTCTGCCTATGCTTTTTCTGTATTTAAATGCACAATCAGCATCTCAAATTTAACATTTCAAAATATGCTTTAGACTCTTGGCCCCAAGGCCAAATGAGGTCCTCCTCTAGAACTTCCCATCTCAGTAAGACCAGCTCCATTCTGAAGAACCTCAGGTAAAGCTTTTGGCTTCATCCTTGAATCTCTCATTATCTTACACTTCATATCTAATCCAGTAGCAGGTCTTGTCAGTCATGTTCTCAAAATAGACCCAGAATGTAACTGTCACCAGCTCTGCTACCACTACTCTGACCACATTATGGTTATCTTTTACTGAATTCAACATAGAAGCCTCTTACTTGGTTCTGATGCTTCTTCCCTCTCCCAACCACTCGAATCTCAATGAATCAGCCAGAGTGAGGATCCTTTATAGATATCATTACTCCTGTTACTCCTCTGTCCTAAAATTCCCAGTCTACAGACTACTCAGCTTACCTAGATTAAAGTTCAAAACTCTTCCAGAGCATGCCAGGCTTCCACGATCTACCTGCTCACTAACCCAGAGGGCTTGTCTGACCTTGTAAACTACCACTTCCTCCACCCACCCCCAAACTCTTCTCTGGCTACACAAACCTCCTTACTGCCCCTCCAATGTGCTTCCACCTCAGGGATTTTATACTTTGTAGCATAATATCACATTGGAAATAGGTCTTTGCAGGTGTAATTGATTAACAATCTTGAGATTAAGTCATCCAGAATTTTGTGTGGGCCCTAAATTCTGTGAATGTATTCTTATGAGACAAGGAAAGGAAACAGAGAGACACTAGATAAAAGAAAACCGTGCAAAGATAGAGGGAGAAATTGGGGCTATGCTTCCAAAAGTCACTAGAAGCCAGAAGAGGCAAGGAAGAATTTTCCCCTACAGACTTCAGAGAGGGCATGGTTCTGCTGACACCCTAATTTTGAACTTCTTGCCTCCCAAACTGTGAGAGAATAAATACCTATTATTTTAAGCCAGTGAGTTTATGGTACTTTGTTGTGGTAGCCCTAGGAAACTAATACTTCCTGTTTCTTCTGCTTGGAACACTCTTTCCCCATGTGTCCCTACTTGGCTTAATCTTTTGATTTCTTCAGGTCTCTGCTCAAATATCATTTTAGCGGAATGGCATTTAGGACCACGCAAAATAAACAGCACCCTTTTCAGTCACTTTCCATCCGTTGCTCTGCTTTATTTTTTTAATGGAACCTATTACCATTTGATGTACTATCTTTATTCTGTTTGCCACCTATTCATTTTCTGTCTCTTTCCACTAGAAAGTAGGAGCACAAAAACAGAAATTTGTCTTTCTTGTGCACTGCTCCATCAGCAGCACTTAGAATCTGGTATCTCACAGACCTGCGGTGAATACCTTTGCTATGTATGAATGTGCAGTATGGCTTACTTGTACAAAATCGTTTGGTGAATAAGCTACCAATAAGTCAAAATATGTTAAAACATAAAATACCAAGTCCCAAATATTTAAAATATGTTTAAAATACCTATATCAAACAAAACACAGAATACCAAAATATGTTAAAATTTCACATTTGAAGTGTTTTTTCATATGACAAAAAGAACATGGGCTTTGAAGTGAGAAACACCCAACTTCTAACGTCAGCTCTTTATTTTATGACCCTGTGATCTTGAGTAAAGCAGTTAACCTTACTGAGTCAAAAATTTGTAAGATAATCTTTACCATGTAGAGTCGCTGTGGACTATAAATAATGAGAAAATTATATGTAAAATACCTAGCCCTGTGCTTTTCATACATAGGAGAAGCTCATTGAATGTTCTTTGAGAACGATTATATGAAAATAACAAAAACAACCCCAAACAAAACCATGACAATAATGTCATGGACATACATTTTGTGTATGTCAAACACACACCAGACACACACACAGATGTGCATCTACATATAAAGGTATATGTATGTACACAGATACACACATACAGAGAGATATATATGTGTATATACATTTATGTGTGTACACATATTGCTCACATATACCTACATATGTACAGAATTTTGTGTATGGTCTATCTACAGAGACTGAGACTAGATTAGTTAGAAAGGATATTGACTTTACAATGTACCTTGATAATTATACCTTTGAATTCTTATGGTAAAAATGGCCCACATTGAAATGTGTTTCTTTGTTTACTCAATGATAAAAACAAAATCACTACCTCATAAAACACATATCTTAAAGTTCCTGCCTTTAATTTTGTGACCTCTACATGTCACATAATTAAATCAATGTTACAGATTAAAGAGATACTTTCTTTTGAAATGTAGTGTGCTAACATCATCACAATAAACAAGTTCTGGCTTGGAATGGAAGTCATATGGTGAAATAGGAACAGAAATGGAGTGGAAATCAACTTCATATTTGCATTTGATGAGTGACTTTAAGTAAAAACTTCTCTGTATTTTGGTACCCACATGTCTAAAATTAGAAGACTATTCTAGCTTCATGTAACTTTTGTTCACCCAAAGAATATATTTTTATAACCTGCTTCTTCTTTTGTGAAATGAAAGCAACACACACTATTTTTGTGAGAATTAAAGTAATGCACTTGAAAAACTCTAAAACTGTGTTTGGCACGTGATAGGTACCAAAATAATCCTTGTCGAGTTTGATCTGACACAAAAATTCCTTCGTTTCTGGAATCCAAATTCATCTTCAAACTTTTAGTCTCACTGAGAGTTTTTTTTTTTTCTCTCTGAAAATGTGAAAGCTGATAAGAGGTCTGTTCATGACCACCTTCCTCAATGACATATTACTTATCAACTTCTGTGTTAAGGAGGTATATTGAACCACTAATCTTATGTAAATAAATTGCTTTATTTTGGTAGAAGTCTCATAGTAGGAGCACCAGCTAAGCCAAATAATTTGAAGATAAACGAAACTCTTCAAAGAAAATATAACAGCACAGCATGAATCTATACAACTATAGATCCTTTCTCGCCCAAAGAGAGCACTTGAAAAACAATAAATAAATCAATTGTCTTTATTCCCTGCTGAAATTCAACCACTGGCAGAATAAAGAGCTTTGAGCAAAACTGGTTTACCAAATTCTCAGCAGAATAATTTGCTTCTTTTGTGTCCTGGGTACTGTCCTAAGCTTAATGGAGACATACACAGAATTTAGTATCTATGTTCCCACTCCCTTGAGTACGCCCCTTAGGGTCTCACCCTCATGCTAAGCTGCTTATAAACATATTTTCTAAAAATACGACTGGGATTTCTTCAAAGAATTCCAAAATGAATTGCTAAGAGAAGAATGTTTTTGATTCTAGTGTAAGCCAAAGGGCTTTTGGAGTCTACTGCTTTTGTGGCACATTGATTAAAGGAAACATAAGCAGGATCAGCACTAGGGCAAGGCTTACATTTATTTCATTACTGGTATGTGTTATAAATCTGATTTTTTTTTTTTTTTGGCCACAGAACAGGTTCTAGATAAAATTATACATGGTGTAAAGGAGACAATAAGTATTTCATAAATGAGTCAATTAAAAATAATTTGTCAGTTGGAGGTATCATACCCTCTTTCCTCTTCCACATCTCAGTCTATTCTGTTCTGTCTTGACCTCACACTTCATGCTTTGCTCTCTTTTCATCAAGGTTTGTCATCACCTTGCTTCTCATCGTTGACCCCACTAAAACTTCCAAATCCAGCATGATGTTACTCCTGGACCTGTAATACCAATTAATTAGTCAAAAAAATTCCCCTTTATGAAACTGCAAATGATATTTTAGTTATCTGATCACTCCACCTCTACTCTTTCCTGCTCAGTCCAATAATAACTAAATCTATAAGACCATACAAGCTGGTGGGGTGATGTTCTGTGGTATACAAGTTTTGTAGTCCCTTCCAAATCTCATTTACTTCACTTTCAAATAAGGTTAACGAAGTTCACTACTTTAATAGGGTTCTGGCAGAAAAATATTGCAATAGTAGGGGTCTGAGTGCTAATATGAATGTTTTGCTTGCTCTAACCTGTACTAGTAATGGAATGGCTTATTACACATTAAAGCCTCCTCTGAAATCCTTTTCTAGCACCTTAAGGAAATAGTCAATATGGTCTAATTAAAAACGACTGTTTTTTCCTCTGCATACAACTTGGGTTTGTGAATGATGATTTTTAGTTTTAGTTTATGGGCTTTTCAAAACACATGTATAGTGCTTATTATCTGTCAGTCCCTGCTCTAAATATTTACTAACTTGAAATTTAAAACAATCCTATCAGATAGACACTGTTACTCGGCTCATTTTACAAACATGGAAATAGAAGCACAAAAATTACCTAATTTGTTTAAGGTCGTTAGGTAGTAAGTGATATAGCTGGACTGTGAATCCAGAAAACATTTTTTCTCAAGTCCATACTCTTAGTAACGTGCTCTGCTGCTCTTAGAAACAAGAGAAGGTTCTATTCTCCTCAAGAAGATGCCTGGCTAAAAAAGTTGATCTCATGGAGATAGAGAGCAGAATGATTGATACCAGGGGCTGAGAAAGGTGTGTGGTTCGGAGCAGAAGGGATGAAGAAAGGCTGGTTAATGAGTACAAACATACAGTTAGATACAAGGAATAAGTTCTAATATTTGATAACAGAGTAAGGTGATTATAGCTAACAACATTGTGTTGTATATTTCAAAGCAGCTAAAAGAGAGGACTTGACATCTTTCCAATAGATAGAAATGAAAACACTCGAGGTGATAGGAACTCTGGCCTGATCATTACACCTTTTATGCATGTAGGAAAATATCACATGTACTCCATACGTATGTACAAATATTCATTAATAAAATGTAATTCTGGGCAATTTAAACAGAAAAGGAATTTGGTTAAAGGACGTTGGTTAGGTGAAAGAACCAACAAGAATTTTGAGGATTGAACATGGAAATGAGGCAGCAATAAAAGAGACCAAGCATCAAAATCATACTACAGAATAATGTGGTGAAGTTCCTGCAGCTGCTGCTACTGCTACTGGACATGGGATTAACAAGCTTTCATTGTTGTCACCACTGGGACACAATCATCATTGTTGCCATGGACACCTGCTGCTGCTGCTGCTGCTACTACTGACTGCATGGATTCTCCACTGTTGTTACTTCTTAAGATTCCAAGTTTGAGCTGGCCGTGGTGGCTCATGGCTGTAATCCCAGCACTTTGGGAGGCCGAGGCAGGTGGATCACCTGAGGTCAGGAGTTTGAGACCAGCCTGGCCAACATGGTGAAACCCTGTCTCTACTAAAAATACAAAAATTAGCCAGGCGTGGTAGTAGGTGCCTGTAGTCTCAGCTACTTGAGAGGCTGAGGTGGGAGGATCACTTGAGCCCAGGAGATTGAGGCTGCAGTGAGCCGAGATCACGCCACTGCACTCCAGCCTGGGAAACAGAGCAAGACTTTGTCTCAAAAATAAATAAATAAATAAATAAATAAATAAATAAAATTCCAAGTTCGAAGCAGTGCATCTAATTGGTCAGTCATCCTAGGTCACATTCCCATCATATGTCACATTCTACTTTCACAGGAGGCTGGAAAACCAATATCTTGCCTTCTAGTATTGCAGAATAAAATGCAGGAGTCCCGATGCTTATAAAATTTGACATATTTGTTTGAGACACACTTATTTGGGACATACACTAACAAATTATTCGCTGTTTATATGCAACTCAACTTTAACTTGGTACCCTGTATTTTTATTTGTTACAGCTGGGAACCCTAGGAGCTTCACAATTTCTATATCCAGGGAAAAACAAAGATTCATATGATGGAAAGTTCTCAAAACATAGGAATACATTCTTTATTGATCAAGGAACAAAATGACTAATGTGCACTACACACTCTTCTGACATTTTTATATATAGTCACAGCACGACAACTGTGTGGAAGGGGAAAAGTGCTTTCTGGCATTCAATCAACGCTCAGTCTATTAACCAGTGTTTTTTCTTCCAAAGTTGTGTTACTACCATTTATTTGTTCTACTAGTTTGAGGTGATATTTGAGGTGATATTTATTTTTAAAAATAAAATGCTTTTATTTTTAAAATGGATTCAACTTTTATTTCTCACATAAACTTCATTTCTCAGTAATAAATGGAGATTTCATTCCTAATCCTGAGAAAGTTTCATTGTTGTAGACTATTCAAGCTATATACAAACATATAAACACATTCAGAGAACTTGTAAATGCAATATAAATAAACCAAGAAATCTATGTTATAAAATGTGAGCTCACTATGTGACATTCAGTGCTCTGCATTTTATTGTCTCAGCTTTACCTTCTGGCTAAGAGTATTTATAAAGCTCTCTGATACTTTAATTTTAAAGTGCAAAAAATGTTAGTGGCTTAGAACAAAATGTACCTCATAATCCTTCTTAAAGAAAGCATTTCTGATAAATTCACCCTAGAAACAGGGAGAATGAGATAATTGGCAAAATTTTTATTTTGTTTATAAAATTCTTATAAATTTCCAGTTTATATATCGTGCATATTCAATTTTAAGCCTTTAAGAATAAGAGTTGGAAAAAAAAGCTGTATTCTAGCAGTCAAATAGATCCTTGGCAAAAGCTGCAAATGGAAAGAGAAATTAATTTAATTTTTTCATTACTGTGCCACCATAATCATTTAGACTTCCTGTACTGATTTAATATGAATATATAGATTATATCAACATTAATTCATTCCTTTGCTGGAGAATACCAATAACTACTTGCAGATTTGATAAACAGTGCAAAAAAATCATTTGGATTTTCACAGGAGAAAATGGCCTCTTAAAATTTCTTTGTTTTTTTAAGTCTAAAAGTAATAATAACTTATAGAGAATTCATGTAAGCAAACTTTGAGTTTTTGGTTATAGACAGAAATTTGAATTTTTGTCCTTATTTATTTGCCCAAAGCAAGAAAGTAGATTAGTTTTTTACAAAGAGTGATTGAATGGGAAGGAGAGCGGTGGGCTGCCATATAGATTATTCTAGTTCATTTTTAAGTGTGTTGAGATTGTAACAAAGATTCAGAAAATATTTTGGACTGCAGAATAAGCATAAATTCAGATTCTCCATTATATGTTTTATGCTATCATATTTCTCTGAATCTTACACATACCTTATAACCTCTATATTAGTGTTTCATTTTATATTTTTACTCATAGAAACAATCATTGAGCTAATGACATTTCTAGTCACATTACCTTGAAAACTGACTCTTCATGTGTTTTAAAATACAGTTTGAAAATAAGGCAATTATTTACATATCCTTTCAAATAATTCATTATTTCTACTTTATTGTTTTGTTTTACAGTAAAAGAAAAATATGTAATTATTAAAATTCCATGCAATACAGAACATTTATATGAAAACATAACAGTCCTTTTTTTTTTTAACCACTTCCAATAACTAATCCTGAGAGAATCACTGATAATAGTTTGGTATGTGTCCTTGTAGAATCGTCTTTATGGATGCAGAAATAACATATAAGAGCTGAATTTTAAACATTTATCAAAGAAATGGGATTCTACTACATAGATGATTTGTAGGTTTTTAAAATTTAAAAATATTAAATCATAAGTATCTTTTCATGTAAGTGCATACATAGCCACCTTTCTATATTACAGTATTTACATAATTTTACAAAATTAAAAACACTTTATGAAATTAATTTATATTTGCAACACATTTAAACAACACTAAAATGTACTTGTTGTGCCATAATTAATGTCACCATCCCATCATTGGTAAACAGTTTCCTTGCTTTCAGTTTCTTACCATTACAAAATATTTCCACGGTGAATTCTTTGTATGCATAGGTTGGAATGTTTGTGAATGCAGATCATTAATTTTAAAATCTTGAGTGGTTCATGCTAATGTTCAAATACAGTCAGAGAATATCTTTGAATATTTTATACACAACCCTCCCTCAAATATTTCAATCACATTATAAATTTTGATAGTGCCTATGCATCATTGGCAGGCTAGGTAGATATATTTTTTCTCCCTCTTTCATACCTAGACACGTGAAATGAGATTTGGAATTAGCAATGAACATAGTGTGTATATTATTCAGCAAAGAGTGCTTCAGCACATAGTACAAACACACACACACACACGTGTACAGGGGCATGCATAAACTCTTCTCCACCATGAACTGACTGAAAGGTGACACCATAGCTAACCAGGGCAAAAGTCCAGTCCTGCTTATTAAAAAGTAAGATACTCTCATTGTGAAAACCAGCTGATTCCTCTAACACTAGAGATGAGAAAGACTGCAAACTCAACAAGGGTTTGAAAAGTGTCTCTTTTTAGGTAGCTCTTTGCAAAAAGTTCTCTTATCCCCTGTATTTGTCCCAGCTTTGGGCACAGGGGTGGAAAGGTGAATTTCCAAAGGAAAATCAGTGTTGTTGCCAAAAGAAAGAGAAAAATGGTGGATCTCCTTATTATTCTCACCAATATTTCAGTTGTAATTCTGACCTTGTTCATTTCATATTTGTATCCCCTCGCTGCCTGTCCCCTTTTCATTCACCAAAGTAATAACACAGCACTCTGACAAAGGACTCACTTTTTTTCCTTCTCCATCCAAATTTCTGCCAAACTTCTAGGAGATTTTATTTTTCACATGGATGATCATATTATAGTTCATATAGTTTCTATTTTCTTGGCCTCTTGAACTTAAACAACCTTTATCTACCTTCACTGACTGCAAACTGTTTAAATAACACTTTGTGTACTTAACTAATTGCATACACTTTGTTTTTCATCAGCTGCATGTTCTTGAGATTGGGGTTGCATATCCTCATCCTAACATATTAAGTACTGCATAGCGGCTACTAAATAAATGTTTAAAATTTATTTAAGTTAAAAGGTACTAACTTAATTAATACCTCTTTCAGCAAAAATTGCTGCCTGGGATTGGAGTGGAGATAAATGTCAGTTAAATTGAGAATGACAAATGAGCAAACTAGTAGTAGCAAATCAAGGGGTACAACAACGGGAAATGTAGTTGTATTAGTCCTTTTTCATGCTGCTGATAGAGACATACCCAAGACTGGGCAATTTACAAAGGAAAGAGGTTTAATTGAACTTACAATTCCACGTGGCGGGGGAAGCCTCATAATCATGGTAGAAGACAAGGAGGAGCAAGTCACATCTTACATGGATGGCAGCAGGCAAAGAGAGAGCTTTTCAGGGGAACTAGTCTTTTTAAAACCATCAGATCTTGTGAAACTTATTCACTACCACAAGAACAGCAATTCAATTACCTCCCACTGGGTCCCTTCCACAACACATGGGAATTCAAGATGAGATTTGGTTGGGGACACAGCCAAACCATATCATTCCACCCCAGCCCCTCTCAAATCTCAGGTCCTCACATTTCAAAACAAATCCTGCCTTCCCAAGAGTCCCCCAAAGTCTTAACTAATTTCAGCATTAACTAAAAAGTCTAGTCCAATGTCTCATCTGAGACAAGGCAAAATGAGCTTGTAAAATCAAAAGTAAGTTACTTACTTCCTATATATTAACACAGTGGGGGTACAGGCATTGGGTAAATACAGCCATTCCAAATGGGAGAAATTTGCCAAAACAAAGGGGCTACAGGCCCCATGCAAGTCCAAAATCCAGCAGGCAGGGCAGTCAAATCTTAAAGTTCCAAAATGATCTCCTTTGACTCCATGTCTCACATCCAGGTCACACTGATGCAAGAAGTGGGTTCCCGTGGTCTTGGGCAGCTCTGCCTCTGTGACTTTGCAGGATATAGCCTCCCTCCTGGCTGCTTTCACAGACTGGCATTGAGTGTCTACGGCCTTTCCAGGTTCACAATGCAGGTTGTCAGTTGATCTACCATTCTGGGGTCTGGAGAATGGTGGCTCTCTTCTCACAGCTCCACTAGGGACTCTTTGTGGGGCCTCTGACCCCACATTTCCCTTCCACATTGCCCTATTGAGATTCACCATGAGAGCCCCACCCCTGCAGCAAATTTCTGCATGGCCTTCCAGGCATTTCCATACATCCTCTGAAATCTAGGTGGAGGTTCTCAAACCTCAATTCTTGCCTTCTGTGCACCTGCAGACCCAACACCATGTGGAAACTGCCAAGGCTTGAGGCTTGCACCCTCTGAATCCGTGGCCCGAGCTGTACCTCAGCCCCTTTTAGTCAAGCTGGAGCAGCTGAGATGCAGGGTACCAAGTTCCTAGACTGCACAGAGCATGGGGACCCTGGGCCTGGCCCATGAAACAATTTTTCCTCCTAGGTCTCCAGGCCTGGGCCTGGCTCATGAAATCAAATTTCCTCCTAGGCCTCCAGGCCTGTGATGGGCAGGGCTGCCATGAAGACCTCTGACATACTTTGGAGACATTTTCCCTGTTGTCTTGGTGATTAACATTTGGCTTCTCCTTAGTTATGCAAATTTCTTCAGCCAGCTTTAATTTCTCCTGAGAAAACAGGATTTTCTTTTCTATCACATTGTCAGGCTGCAAATTTTCCAAAGTTTTATACTCTGTTTCCCTTTTAAAACCTAATGCCTTTAACAGCACCCAAGCCACCTCTCAAATACTCTGCTACTTAGAAATTTCTTCCACCAGGTACTCTAAATAATCTCTCTCAAGTTCAAATTTCCACAAATCTCTAGGGCAGGGGCAAAATGCCACAGTCTCTTTGTTAAAACATAACAAGAGTCACTTTTGCTCCAGTTACCAACAAGTTCCTCATCTCCATCTGAGACCACCTCAGCCTGGACCTTATTTCTCATATCATTTTTCAGCATTTTTGTCTAAGCCATTCAACAAGTCTCTAGGAAGTTCCAAATTTCCCATATTTTCCTGTCTTCTTCTGAGCCCTCCAAACTGTTCCAACCTCTGTGTGTTACTCAGTTCCAAACTTGCTTCCACAATTTCATGTATCATTTCAGCAATGCCCCACTCTACCAGTTTTCTGTATTAGTTCATTTTCATGCTGTTGATAAAGACATACCTGAGACTGGGTGATTTATGAAGGAAAAAGCTTTAATTGGATTTACAGTTCCATGTGACTGGGGAAGCCTCACAATCACAATGGAAGGAAGGAGGAGCAAATCATGTCTTACATGGATGGCGGCAGACAATGAGAGAGAGCTTGTGCAGAGGAGTTCCTCTTTTTAAAACCATCAGATCTCATGAGACTTATTCACTATCATGAGAACAGCATAGGAAAGACCTGCCCCCATGATTCAATTACCTCCCACCAGGTCCCTCCCATAACATGTGGGAATTCAAGATGAGATTTGGGTGGGAATACAGACAAATCATATCAGTAGTTGTATTATTTCATTAGTGAGAGTCAAGGAATGAAAGAAGGGAATCGAAGGCAATTGAGAAAACAGTGACTTGTGTAGAAATTAAAAATTGTGGTGATCTTGAAAGGGAGATTTAGTCAGATTGATAGATGGAAGGAAAAATATTGGTAGAGCTAGAAATTTCACAGTTCAGTATTTCAAAATGAATCATATTAGACAATGATAAAGTTTATGCTATAATGACCTATAAATGAGGAAGCAAATTCAAATTGAGATTATTAGGAGGTGGCATAGCTTAGCTGTCAAAAATTCAGCTGTTGAAATCAGACAGACTGGTATATATCTCAGCTCCTTGCTTAGCACCTGTGCCAAGTGAAAATTTAAAAAAACCCTTCTATCTCTGTTTTCTCATCTATAAACAGAGGGTAATATATCTATTTATAAGATTCTGGCAAAGATTCATATTGGGCTAAAATCCAGGTAAAAATTGATTTATTATTTATAACTATCATTTTTATAGTAGAGTGGTTTGAGGAGCTTTCAGATTAGAGACTTGAATCATAGTTCATTCTCCCTGGATTTTAGAAAAATCCAAGCTAGAGAGTAAAACAGCGATCCAGCTGCTGAAATCCTCAATAAACACATGAAACTGCTCTAGAAAAGTAGAAAATGAAGCTAAGCTGCTATCAGTTGGAAGCAGGAGGTTCAAAGAAAGAGCTCTTCTTGCATTAAGATGGTTGTCAAAGGTCTGGAAGCCACAACCAGGAATCAGGAGAATGTAAGCCTTTCTTTGTGGCCTCATGGTCAGGTGGAGCTTGACCAGCACAGATACAACTGGGTTTTGGTATAATCAAATGATGTGACCATCTAAGGAGGGAGGAGAGTGTTAAATGAAGGTGAAAATAAAATGAAATGAAAGGAGCAATGGGGGTGAAGGTAGGGGTGGCTAGAAGAGTGCTTATCGGGCATTTGGACCCCGCAGTTCATGGGACATAAGACAGTGAGAGCTTCACATTGAGAGGGTTGTACAAAAAGCAATACCCTTGAAGGATCCAGGCTCAGTTAAGGAAAGGTAATGGAGGGATGTTCCTTGAAGAAGTGAAAGTCAAATATTGATATATTCTATTACAAATTCATTGTTTCCAACATTTAAAAATATTGTCTAGTCATCATTTTTTCCCCATTTTTTCCCCATTCTTCTGAGGTCCTCCCTCACTTTCTACTGCTCCAAATGGATTTTTTGGAAGAAGGATAAGAAGTACTCTGGTACCTTATATATCCTATCTCAGATCTTGAACTGCATTAGTCTAAACAAATCATGATCTGATCATTCTTTGCCAGAGGCTAAATACATTCCAGAAACCAAGTCCTATAATAGTTGAAAAAAATTAATCCGCTAATTATAAAAGACATTTCCTCAGATTACTGAGAATGGATTTATGACTCCCAGCTGTAATGTTGAATGTAAAGATCTCATCAGTCATTGTTCCAAGCTGAAAGAGCACAGCTTCTAAAACTAAAGAATAATAAGAAACCACTTACCCTGAAACAGAAACAGCCAACTTGCTCATATGCTCCAGCACCTCTTGAATAGCACAGAGCTACTCAAAACATGGATTAATTTTTTCTTTTTGGAAGACCCAAAAATCATAACTGTCACGTATTAAACAGACCTTTGCAAATGAAGACCCTTCTTTTTATATTTAAATCATTTCCCTTCCACTCCTTAAAAGGAGGATTATCTTTACAACAAAAAAACTAGTTGTTTTTCAATAACATTTTGAGTTACTGAAGTTCAGGAGTTAGATGTTTGGTTTCAAAAAAATCTGGCTGGATGTAGTGGCACATGCATGTATTTCCAGCTACTCAGGAGGCTGAGGTGGAAGGATTGCTTGAGCCCAGGAAGAGTTTAAGACCAGCCTGGGGATATATTGAGATCCCATCTTAAATAAAATAAAACAAAACATCTGAATGTGCATATATTCATGGAATAGAATAAAAACAACAATAATAACAAAAAAACTTCAGCAACTCCTGCTTATCATTATAAGAATAAATGTCTTCGGATTTTATGGGTACAATATGGTTGTTTTTATTTATTATTTTATTTTATTTTACTTTTTTATTATACTTTAAGTTCTAGGGTACATGTGCACAACGTACAGGTTTGTTACATATGTGTACATGTCCCATGTTGGTGTGCTGCACCCATCAACTCAGCACCCATCAACTCATCATTTACATCAGTTATAACTCCCAATGCCACCCCTCCCCCTTCCCCTCTCCCCATAATAGGCCCCAGTGTGTGATGTTCCCCTTCCCATGTCCAAGTTATCCCATTGTTCAATTCCCACCTATGAGTGAGAAAATGCGGTGTTTGCTTCTGTTCTTGCGATAGTTTGCTGAGAATGATGGTATCCAGCTGCATCCATGTCCCTACAAAGGACACGAACTCATCCTTTTTTATGGCTGCATAGTA
>NW_012121932.1:2740144-2740943 GCF_000951035.1 Colobus angolensis palliatus | reverse complement strand
CTTCTGCTAGCTTTTGAATGTGTTTGCTCTTGCTTCTGTAGTTCTTTTAATTGTGATGTTAGAGTGTCAATTTTAGATCTTTCCTGCTTTCTCTTCAGTGCTATAAATTTCCCTCTACACACTGCTTTAAATGTGTCCCAGAGATTCTGGTATGTTGTAGCTTCATTCTCAATGGTTTGAAAGAACATCTTTATTTCTGCCTTCATTTCGTTATGTACCCAGTAGTTATTCAGGAGCAGGTTATTCAGTTTCCATGTAGTTGAGTGGTTTTGATTGAGTTTCTTAGTCGTGAGTTCTAGTTTAATTGCACTGTGGTCTGAGAGACAGTTTATTATAACTTCTGTTCTTTTACATTTGCTGAGGAGTGCTTTACTTCCAACTATGTGGTCAATTTTGGAATAAGTGTGATGTGGTGCTGAGAAGAATATATATTCTGTTGATTTGGGGTGGAGAGTTCTGTAGATGTCTATTAGGTCTGCTTGGTACAGAGTTGAGTCTCTAAGGACTTGTTTTATGAATCTGGGTGCTCCTGTATTGGGTGCATATATATTTAGGGTAGTTAGCTCTTCCTGTTGAATTGATCCCTTTACCATTATGTAATGGCTTTCTTTGCCTCTTTTTATCTTTGATGGTTTAATGTCTGTTTTATTAGAGACTAGGATTGCAACCTCTCCTTTTTTTTTGTTTTCCATTTGCTTGGTAGATCTTCCTCCATCCCTTCATTTTGAGCCTATGTGTGTCTCTGTATGTGAGATGGGTCTCCTGAATACAGCAAACTGATGGGTCTTGACCCTTTATC
>NW_012121932.1:2696812-2739737 GCF_000951035.1 Colobus angolensis palliatus | reverse complement strand
TTTGTTGAATATGACAATTATGTGTCTTGGAGTTGCTCTTCTTGAGGAGTATCTTTGTGGCGTTCTCTGTATTTCCTGAATTTGAATGTTGGCCTGCCTTACTAGGTTGGGGAAATTCTCCTGGATGATATCCTGAAGAGTGTTTTCCAACTTGGTTCCATTTTTCCCCTCACTTTCAGGCACACCAATCAGACGTCGATTTGGTCTTTTCAGATAGTACCATATTTCTTGTAGGCTTTGTTCTTTTCTTTTTCTTCTTTTTTCTCTAGACTTCTCTTCTCGCTTCGTTTCATTCATTTGATCTTCATCATTGATACTCTTTCTTCCAGTTGATTGAGTGGGTTACTGAAGCTTTTGCATTTGTCACATATTTCTCATGTCATAGTTTTTATCTCTCTCAGTTTGTTTATGGCCTTCTCTGCATTGACTATTCTAGTTATCCATTCTTCAATTCTTTTTTCAAGATTTTTAGTTTCTTTGCACTGGGTACGTAGTTCCTCCTTTAGCTCTGAGAAGTTTGATCAACTGAAGCCTTCTTCTCTCAACTCATCAAAGTCATTCTCCATCCAGCTTTGATCCATTGCTGGTGATGAGCTGCATTCCTTTGGAGGGGGAGATGCACTCTGAGTTTTTGAATTTCCAGCTTTTCTGCCCTGCTTTTTCCCCATCTTTCTGGTTGTATCTGCCTTTGGTCTTTGATGACGGTGACGAACTTATGGGGTTTTGGTGTGGGTGTCCTTTCTGTTTGTTAGTTTTCCTTCTAACGGTCAGGACCCTCAGTGGTAGGTTTGTTGGAGACTGCTTGAGGTCTACTCCAGACCCTGTTTGCCTGGGTATCAGCAGCAGAGGCTGCAGAAGATAGAATATTGCTAAACAGCGAGTGTTGCTGTCTGATTCTTGCTCTGGAAGCTTCGTCTCAGGCGTGTACCCCACCATGTGAGGTGTCAGTCTGCACCTAGTGGGGGAAGTCTCCCATTTAGGTTACTCAGGGGTCAGGGACCCACTTGAGCAGACAGTCTGTTTGTTCTCAGATCTCAACCTCTGTGCTGGGAGATCCATTGCTCTCTTCAAAGCTGTCATACAGGGTCATTTACATCTGCAGAGGTTTCTGCTGCTTTTTGTTTAGCTCTGCCCTGTCCCCAGAGGTGGAGTCTATGGAGACAGGCAGGCCCCCTTGAGCTTTGGTGGGCTCCACCCAGTTCAAGCTTCCTGGCGGCTTTGTTTACCTCCTTAAGCCTCAGCAATGGCAGGCTCCCCTCCCCCAGCCTCGCTGCTGCCTTGCAGTCAGATCTCAGACTGTTGTGCTAGGAATGAGGGAGGCTCCATGGGCGTGGGACCCTCCCATCCAGGTATGGGATATAATCTTCTGGTGTGCCATTTGCCAAGACCCTTGGTAAAGTGCAGAATTAGGGTGGGAGTTACCCGATTTTCCAGGTGTTGTGTGTCTCCCTTTCCCTTGGCTAGAAAAGGGATTCCCTTCCTCCTTGCACTTCCCAGGTGAGGTGATGGCTTGCCCTGCTTCAGCTCTTGCCGGTCGGGCTGCACCAGCTGACCAGCACTGATTGTCCAGCACTGCCCAGTGAGATGAACCCGGTACCTCAGTTGAAAATGCAGAAATCACCCGTCCTCTGTTTCGCTCGCGCTGGGAGCTGGAGGTTGGAGCTGCTCCTATTCTGCCATCTTGCTCCAGGGAATATGATTGTTTTTAATACTTTTGTGATCCAAGGTGGAATACCACACTAATGTCTGATATTAAGAGTTACCAATTTTAAGTACCACTACATGCTGTACTACTCTGATTTTGCAGATGAGAAAATCGAAACTCGGAAAGCTTAAATAACTTATCCAGTGTAAGATATCTAGTGAGTTATAGGTCAGAATTTTAAGCCATGCGTTTTTTCTTACTTATCCAAAATGTTAATGATTTCTTCCAGAAACATAATTAAAAATACCATATTGTTATGTTAAAAACAGTAATGCAAAGAGCAAACGAGTTTTACAGACATTTATTTAAATTAACGCTGGTAAACTGGAAAGGTTGTTGACCAGGTATTTACATTTAGATGACAATCTTCCCCTTATTATGAAATAAATGGAGAAAAATGCACGATGACTTAATTTCCAAATATTTTCCTTCCAAGATATTGAGTGAGAATGATACATTGGAAAATTTACCACATGAGTTAACAATTTGCGTCAAATTAGACAGCATTTAGGAAGCAGAACAATTGGCTTTAAGACAAAAAATTTCAAATTATTTTCATATATCCTCAAAGATTGGGGCATAATTACTAAGGGTTTACAGATGGGGCATTTCCAGCCAACACTTTCTCACTCGGCTGTGTTTCTAACCTGCTCTCTCTGTTCCAGAGTCTTCTCTGACACCAGGCATTAAGTCAGTTTTTTCAATGGGATGTCCCAAGCCATTTCCCCAGAGTTTTGTCACCATCCTTACCACCCCATCAATTGTGACTTCCTCCCAGCCACCTGTCACTCTGAGTTCTGAACTTGACTTTGAATGCTAAATTTGGAATAAGAAGTCTTTCCAAAATACTTTTGAAGGATCACAGTTTTAGGTGGCTACTCTTCAAAAATTAAACTCTACTGATTTCAAGTACAGTTCAAGTAACACCAATTACTGAGAAATAGATCAATTCTAATAAATTTTAAGTTGCTATTTTGTACAGCTAAATTAATAGTTACACAAATTCTTGCAAGGCCTATAATTAGTGCTCAGAATCAAAGTTTTCTCTAAAGCAATTCAAAATGAATTCTGATTCTAATACATTATTGGTGCTTCTGTGATCTTGCCTGAGCAAGGTGAACTATACCACCTTCAGGAATAACTCTCTCTTTTTTAAAGCACAGTGACATAATAATTCATGTAATCTCTCTAGATATCCTCCTTAGCTCCTGGTTTTGTATGTGTCATTAAACCTGATGGTTTGGATGCATGGGAAAACTTGAATGGATCTTCACACTCTAAGGTGTGAAGATAAAAGTTGTTACAAGCTATTGAAAAAGCTCGTAACTCAAGTTTAACTTGTTTTGGTTTAATATCTCTTAAACGAAAGTAAAACGTTCACCTCTATTCAATCTTTTGACTATACAGTAATCTAAATAACTTAGCTTTCATTATATTGGTATTTAAAGTAAACCATTTTTTGACTTGAATTTTCTGTGTTTTGGGATATATAGGCAAAGTCAGCCATTGTCAAAAATGGACTGCCAAGAGAGAAGACTGAAGGTAAAGATAACAGGAGACAAGGGTGGGGATTTAGACTAGAGGGAGGAGGGCTAGAATTCAGTGAAAGGTGCTGGAAACATAGGTTTTGGATAACAATCTGGGCTAATGCAATGTTGTACATATTTTTTAAGATCTGCATTGCTTAGGTTAAAAATTAATGTTAGTCTCAAATAACTCACTTAGAAAGAATGAGAAAGTTACAAGATGTGAGTCTGATTCAAAGAAAATATGCAACTCATCTTTCAGTCTATTTCAGAAATGTTTGCCTTTCTATATTCTTTTTTTCTTCTTGTATCTTTTGGATATCCTCTGGACATAGTGTACTTTCTAGCAATTACCCAGAAAATGTCTTCCAACTCATATCCTTTTCTTACAATGTGACTTTTTCATTTCCTAGCAGGAGATAGTGCTTGTGTCATTTCTTCTCGAAAGCCGAGTGAATCCATGTGCCTATCATTATCCCATGTAGATGTGTTGCTATGTAACTTCTAAGACTAGACAATAAAAGGAGAGATAGCTTCCTTCTGGCTCTTTTTCTTGGGACACTTGCTCTTGGAACCCAAACCTCATGCTGTGAGGAAGCCCAGGCTACAGGTGGAGGCCTTGTATACATGGCTCTGGCTGATAGGCCGGGCTGAGATCCTAACTGACAGACAGGTAACTACTGAGGTAATGTGAGGAAGGAAGGTCTTGCAATGACAACAGTGTTGGACATCATCTGGTTGTAACTGCAGGCACATCTATGGAGTAAGAATTGCTTCGCTCTGCCCAGTCGACTCCTAGAACTGGAAGAGATGAGCAATGATGGCTGTTGTTTTATGTTTCTATGTTTGCAGTGGTTTGTTATGCAAGATGTCAGACTTAGACTCACCCAGATGAAAGCCTTTCAAATGAAAGAAAATGCACTAATTTTAAAAAAATGCATTATTGAAATTAAAATTTAAGAATACTATTTTTTTTGTGTTTAAATAGAGAGAGGTTAGAGGGCATAAAAAATGGTGGATGCATTTGTTCTGTCTTCCCACTTAGCTTTTTTCCTTTTCAGTAAATGACTAGGACTGACAAACATCACCAACATCATGGCTCCATCAGCAGCCGTTCTTGTCTGCTGTTGCAGCAGGGCTTGGGCTCAAAATATGGCAGCCAGTTTTTCTGGGATAGTCTTGGTCTATATCTGCATGATCTCAGGGTTATTCCTGATGACAGTCTCCTGTCCCTCCCTTTTATTTTCAAAAGGGTCCTAGCTTGGACAGTAGATTATATAGTTATTGTGGGACTGGCCAAATATACAGTCACTTAGCTCATTATTCTCTGCGTTTTTCTCATCCAAATTGAAGTGATGATAAGTGTGTGAAAACTGCTTTTTGTTGATTAACCTAGTAAGACCACATCAACAGATCATATCTCTATGAAGGGCACAATGGCTAGGCTTTCCCACATCCTGGTCAGGGAACCCATGAACATTAGGGTTACATGGTTGTCCATCATAGTCATGCTGAATTTACAAAGGTTATATATCCACTGTGAGGTTATCCTCTAATGAAGCATCATTTGAGCTGTGGGCAATAATCAAGAGAGTACCAAGGACAGCGTGCAAGATTCATTTGAATACAAAGTAAAGCTCAGAGCTTCCTTCTGTGAGGCATTGCCACACATCTTACTACAGCGGTAAAAAAAACAAGGAAAAAATTCTTGAAGTGCAAAAGCCCTCAAGCCATCATATACTGCCTTGATTGGATTCTGACTTGCTAAAGAAAATGAAATAAAAGTCCAAAGTCAAGAGAACTTGCAAAAACCAATATTAATCCTGTAGTCTTAGACAATTTTATACAAAGACAGAATGAAAAGGAGCCCCAAAAGTTGTGCAGAACAATACTCTCTGTTCAGGAAGGGGTCCAGACAGCGATTTATTCTGGTTTAAAAAGTATATAGAGAAAGAAATTCCACTGTTTTTATCTTACTAAACAGTTCTAAGGTCTAAACGTTTTTACAATCAGAAAAGTTTTGTTTGGACATTCACATAGATTTTTCAAAGTGCTTTCATATATGTAGTCACTGACATTGGATAGACAAAACAAACTGATTGAATTTTTTACTCAAAGTATATCATTAAAACCTGTAATAGATCTAGTTACTCTTAAATTTCATGAGATTCAAGTCTCTCACTCTCATATCCCCTTTTTTCACATTTAGATCATTTTGAATGACTTTTCAAATCAGACACTTTCCTCAGCTTTCTGATTCCTTCTGGCAAAATACACAGAAGCCACGGTCCATGTTTTTATCAAGCATTTTGACTCATTATTTTAATTTAATATAATTTCCCATTATAAAATGTACATAAATGCAACTTAGGTTGTTTTACCTTTCATATGAGCAAATTTATAAACAGGGTATGCTGGTCACAGAGAAGGTCTTGAATTCATGAGTATGCACACAAAATAATGTACAATTGAAATAGTCTCAGCATTTTGCTGCCGTCACAATCTACTCTTTTTAGTTCAACTATTTAACTAACATGTTGATCATTTTCAATATAGTTTTAAACTGTTAGAAGCACTCACATTTTTATAAATCTTCTAAAATAACAAATATTCTAAAATTATATGCTTAAAATTTATATAAACACACATTTACATGTTTATACACATTTATATATTTAGTGTATACAGGCAGAACATGATAGCAAAAGAACCTATATATTATAAAAAGAAAAGCAAGATTTATCCTATTTTCTATATTTGTGCTTTCTGAAAAATGTCAAAATCTATTGCCCTCAAAAATACTTCTCTTGGTAAACATTGGTCCATATCTGCCAGCATGTGAAAATATAAACTATAGTAACACAAGCATTTGATTTAAAAATTACTAGAGAAGCAATTTCTTATCTTTAGTGCCTTGCTCCATATTTCTGATGATACCAGGTAAGCTGTCCTTTTTCTAACATAGTTCATAGGCCAATGTTATCTTAATCTACTTTTAGTTGTTTATTTATAGTAGGAGAGGATAATAAATAATAGAGCTAAGAAAGTGAGGAGCAGGAATTATCAACAGCACAGTGTTGGTAGGAAGAGTGATTTACTTCTCATTGTTAAACATCACTGTTGAAATCTGTCAACCAGCTTGAAGGTCAACTATAAAATGTCAATACATATGAAATGCAGACCTCATGCAGGAGAACAGTAGAGAATAATCAGAAAACATTCCTTTCCAAGGCTGAGATAATGAGGCACTTGCAGAGACATAATAGTTTCACACGATTTCCTTTGACAGGTCCAAGTTCAAGGATAACACTACTCTCACACTATGGGAATAAGACAAACTTTGTAATAACTTTAGCCTAGGACCCCATAATAATAGGATTAAAACAGTATCAACTTTGTTTAGTTGAACAACGTACACTGAGGTTTCACTGTGAATAGAGAGCCTTACATTAGGCTAGAACAAATTCCTCAAGGAAGTAGTGGAGAGGGGGAAGGAGGGAAGGAAATCAATCAGCAGACAGTGGACACCAGAGCAAGTCATGAGGGAGGCACTCAACTTAAACAGAGCTGGAGGATTCAGAGAAATTCTCATCCAGTGAAACCACCCCCAAGTCCCAGACCTTCCTCCTGTCCCGCTCTTTGTTCTGGCTTTTTTCTGACTGCCTTCTCTTCCCTCTTTTTTCAGCCTTTATAGAAGATTGGAATCAGGATCAGATCAGGCGCACAAAGAAAATTTAAACCTATGTAAAAAAAAAAATCTACAATTTCTCCTTGTCACCTGTGAACCATATCCCACAAACAAATTCTAATGACGTAATTTAATGAGGTTCCTTTTTTAGACTTTTGAATATCCTTTAGCATAAGAAATTTGTAAATTGAGATTACTGTTCTTTTGGGCCTTATGTCTCAAATTTTGGGTTTAGAATTGATCTTCCCAAAGCCATCCTTCTTTTAAATAAAGATAATTTGTCAAATATACAGCTATATTTTATTTTATTTTTATTTCAGTGTGAGGCTTTTTATATAAACACAGGTCAGAAAAACATTTGTAGACTGTAGGCATTAATGAGCTATTTAGAAAATGTATATAACAATGTAATTGGTCACATGAGTCAGTAGACTAGAAAGCGTGGTTACAGCACATTAAATCCATTTCCACTCATGGAAATGCATGACACATGGATGGCTGCTGAGATTGTTCTGGTGGCTTGGTGTGATGGTTAATAGCTGTCAACTTGACTAAATTGAGGAATGCCTAGATGGCTGGTAAAGTATTGCTTCCAGGTGTGTCTGTGAGGGTATTGCCAGAGGACACTGACAGATGAGTTGGTGGACTGGAAGAGGAAGATCCACTCTCAATGTGGGCGGGCACCACCCAATCCGCTGCCTGCCTGCTAGAACAAAACAGGCAGACTAAGGTGCGATAAGTTTGTTTGCTGAATTTTCTTGTCCTCTTTCTCTTCCTGTGCTGGAGGCTTGCTTCTGTTCCTCCTACCTTTGGATATCAGATTCCAGCCCTTAAACTCTGGGACTTGGGGGCTCTCGGGCCTTCAGCCACAGACTGAAGCCTACAATGTTTGTTTTCCTGGTTTTGAGCCTTTTGGACAGGGATTGAGCTACTATTGACTTCTCTCTTTTTCAATTTGCAGACAGCCTGTTGTGAGATTTTGCCTTGTAATTGTGTGAGCCGATTCTCCCTAATAAACTCCCTTTTATTCCATATGTATTTATATCCTATTGGTTCTGTACCTTTGAAGAACTCTGGCGAATAATAGACTTGGCTTGATATAAAAAGACAGGAGGGTAGGGCTTCCTATATTAGTGGAACAGGAGGTCCCCTCTATGATAGGTTTCTAGAATTCCAGTGGACTCCCCACTGCTTCATTACAATTTGTAATTTCTTTATGGAAGGAGACCCTTCAGTCTCACAGTAAGAAGTCAGGTTTTAAGGCCCAATGCACTGTGAGGTGTAAACATACTGACATTATAAAAGATATAAGTATTTTGAGATCAAATGTTAGAGTTGAAGACTGCTTAGAGGCCATCTAATCCCACTTATTGTGCAGTGTAGGAATCCTTCATTCCTTCCAGCTGTGGATCATAACTCATTTCACAGAAAATTTTGAGAATCTGATGAAAAATATGGACCCTTGCCCCAACATATGCATATACAATATGAAACATCAGACAAAATCATTGAATCAAGTTGTCATTTATTGAGCCATTAAGAAGATGTTTATTGAGCACTTACTATGTGTGAACCAGGTAGTGCTCTAAACATTTGGAAGACATCAGTAAATTCTTGCCTGCATAGGATTTACATTCTCTGTTCACACTGCTGGATTTTCTTTGTTTTGAAAATAACTGATTGTTGAGACATGCCATCCTTGCCAAGTTGTGAATTGTAAATTTAAGAGCTATGTCATGATCTCGTAGAGGCTCCTTGCTGGATACAAGAAGCCATCTGCTCAATCTAACATGCCCTGCCACACTCATTAGTAATCAGGCTGTTGAAGTCAAGCATATTTCCACTGAATAACTTGTCTGTCTGGATTGGTATGGTAATGTCTCATACGGTTATTGTGAGGATTAAATAAGATGCACTTCAGATAAAACATGCAGCATAGTAATCTGATATGGCTCTAATGCTGTCTGGTCATGAAGTGCTCTAGTGCTATCTGGTCATGAAGTACCTTTAAATATGGACTAGTGTGTTTGAAATAACAAAAAATGATTCAAGCTAATGATTTCAATCAATAAAAATAAAAGGTGGTTTGGGATTTGTGTTGTATTTATATTTTAAAAATTTACTTTCCTTCTTTTGCCAACAAGAGCTAATTTAGAAGTATGTTTCCTCAAGTTTCACATTTACTTATAATTCTGTCCTGTAGGACTTATCCACACTGGACTTTAATCTAATTATTTTTATAATGTTGAGAACCTCAGTGGGTGAAATAAAACTCATTTTGAAATAGGTTGACCAGACATGTCCTTACAGTCAATTAATTCTTCAGGCGCAATATCTTGACTTTAACAACCTAAGCTTTTCTGTAATTGATCATCAAACATGCCCCATCCTGTTTGTTTCAGAAGCTCAGGTTCTCCAAGTTTGAATGGAAATCTTAATATTTTAAGAACACAAATGTATTTGGTTGTCTCAGGTCCTTCAAGGTGATGAAATAGTTGATCAGTTGTTCTATACCCTACCTTTCTATCATTTCGCTCTCAGTTCCAGGACTTTACAATAACTAGAGCAATCTCAGTACTTTCAAACACAATATTTAGATAAATTGCATTTGTTGAAGATTGCCATAGCGATAATTTTTCTTCATCATTTAATGGCTGTAAAATTTAATAGAAGAATGCAATTTGAAATTGGTAATCATCTCATAGTTGCATAATATGTGATCTAGGTCCCATATTCTGTTTGTCTTCTCCTTCACTTTCAATTTGGTACAATTTCAATTTTCAAGAATCCGTGTTCTATTCTAACCTGGAAAATGACCCAGATTTTGTAATATGATTTTCTAGCCTTACATTTATCATACTGCTGACAAGCTAAAATGTATTAATCTGTTTAAGTCAATATAATTTAAGACTAGGAATTTTTTTTTACCCCCTCTTTGTTTTTTACCTAGCTCTGGGCCTAGCTCATTGGGTGCAGCTTTTTGAATTTAATATATATCTTGTTATGTATAAATTGTCTCCTGACATCTGCCTTATGCAGTTTGGCACCATTTTGAGTAGCTGACAATCTATCCAACACAAAACACCTGACATTTCTTGTCTGTTTTGAATGAGCTCAGGTAGCCTTCCCAAGAAGTCCATGATTCTTTGGAAATGAATAGCAAGAAACTCAGAAGAGAGAAATGAAACATTTTATTAGTCTTGGGAAAAAATACAGAAACACACAATAAAAACTTCTCTAGTATGAACATGTGCAAGTTTCACCATCATACTATTAAATTTTGCATTGGCAGGTTGTTCAAAGTGTAGTTACCTGATCAGTCTGTGTCAGATAGCTTGGTAGCCAACAGCAGTCTTTTGAAAACACAACCAATAAAAATACTAGATCTAAGCCCAAGGCTAAACTGACATAGGTGTCTTCTCAAACTAAATTATGGTAGAAAACATAAAGATGAGATTTTGATAATTCAAAGCAAGACTCAGCATTATAAAACTGCATGATTAGCGCTAGTTACTTTCATTTAAATAAAAATATTCATACACTGTTATGTCATACAATCTTATAGTATTGAGAATTGAAATGCTTATCATGTACATGATGAAGATATATATAATAGAATAAATTTGCAGGGATTTTGGGCATTTTGAAAATGCATTTTGTATTATTATTGTCCTTTTCTTATGTGGTAAAAAACACAGAAAATAAAATTGACTTTTAACAATTTTAAGTGTAAAATACAGTAGTAACTATATGTACCTTGTGTAACAGATCTCTAGAACTTTCTCATCTTGCAAAACTAAAACTGTACACATTGAATAGCAACTTCCTTTGTCCTCCCTCTGCCCAGTCCTTGGCAATCACTATTCTACTTACTGTTTCTAAGAATTTGACTGCTTTAGATATCTCATATAAGTTAAATCAAGTAGTGTGCGACTGACTTATTTCACTTAACGTAATGTCCTTTAGGTTCATCCATGCTGTAGCATGTCATAGGATTTTCTTCCTTTCTAAGGCTGAATAATATTTCATTGTATGTATATATCACAATTTGTTTATTCATGCATCCATTGTTGATGAACATTTAGGTTGCTTCCACTTTTTAGCTATTGTGAATAATACTGCAATGAACATAGGTGGGCAAATGTCTCTGAGATCTTGTTTACAGTTCTTTTAGATGTGTTCCCAGAAGTGGGATTGTTGGATCATGTGGTAATTCTATTTTTAAGTTTCTAGGGGAACTTCTATGCTGTTTTTAATAGCAGCTACATCACCTTACATTCCTAAAAACAGTGCACAAGGACATAACAAGTGTCACAAACAACACTTGTTATTTTGTATAGCATAAATGTTATAACCAACACTTGTTGTTTTCTGTTTCTTACTTATTTTTATGTTTTGAGAGTGCCCATCTTAACAAGTATGAGGTATATCATTACGGTTCTGATTTAAATTTTCCTGATGACTAGTGATGTTCAGCGTCTTTTCATATGCCTCTTGGCTATTTGTCTATATTCTTTGGAGAAATGATATTCAAATCATTGGCCCATTTTCAAAAATCAGATTTTATTGTTGTTGTTAAGTTGTAGAAACTTTGAACATATTTTAGGTATTAACCCTTTGTCAGTCTATGGTTTTCAAATATTTTCTCTCATTTGGTAGTGATATGGTTTGGATCTGTGTTCCCACACAAATCTCAGGCTGAAATCTAATCTTCAATGCTGGAGGTGGACCAGGTGGGAGGTGATTGCATCATGCCTACAGTGTCTCATGATTAACATCATCCCGCTTTGTGCTGTTGTTGTGACAGTGAATTCTCATGAGATCTGGTCATTTAAAAATGTGTGGCACGTGCCTCCACTCACTTCTTTCTGCTTTAGCCACATAAGATGAGCCTTCTTCCCCTTCTCCTTCCACCAAAATTTAATTTCCTGAGATCTCCCCAGAAGCTGAGCAGATGACCAGTATCATGCTTCCTATATAGCCTGTGGTACTGTGAGCCAATTAAGCTTCTTTTCTTTATAAATTACTCAGTCTCAGGTATTTCCTTATAGCAGTGTGAGAAGGGACTAATACAGAAAATTGGTACTAAGGAGTGGGCACTGCTATAAACATACCTGAAAATGCGGAAGTGACTTTGGAACTGGGTAATGGGCAGAAGTTAGAAAAGTGTGGAGGGCTCAGAAGAAGAAAAGAGGATGAGGGAAAACTTGGAACTTCATAGAGGCTTGGTAAATTGTTGCGACCAAAATTCTGATAGGGATATGGACAATGAAGTCCAGACTGAGGAGGTCTCACATGGAAAAGAAAAATTTATTGGAAACTGCAGTAAAGGTTACTGTTGCTGTGCTTTAGCAAAGAGTCTGGAGGCACTGTGCCCCTCCCACAAGGATTTGTAAAACTTTGAACTTGAGAATGACGATTTAGGGTATCTGGTGGAAGAAATTTCTCAGCAGCAAAGTGTTCAAGATGTGACCTGGTTGTTTCTAACAGCCAAGCTAATACACATGAGCAAAGGAATGACCTGCAACTTGAACTTATATTTAAAGGGAAAGCAGAGCAAAAAGCGGAAAATTTGCAGCCTGGGCATGTGGTAGGAAAGAAAAACCTTTGCTTTCTGTTGAGGAATTCAAGCAGGCTGCATAAATTCACATAACTAAAATAATTGCAAGTGCTGGTAGCCAAGGCAATGGGGAAAAGGCCTGGAAGGCATTTCAGAGACCTTCTGGCAGCTCCTCCCATCACAGGCCCAGAGGCCTAGGAGGGAAGAGTGGTTTTGTGGGCCAGGCCCAGGGCCCTGCTGCTCTGAGCTACCTTGGGACACTGTTCTTTGCATCACAGCTGCTCCAACATCAGCTGTGGCTAATAGGGGCCTAGGTACAGCTTAATCTGCTGCTTCAGAGGCTGCAAGCTATAAGCCTTGGTGACTTCCATATTGTGTTAAGCCTGTGGGAGCACAGAATGCAAAACTAGTGGCTTGGGAGCCTCTGTCTAGACTTCAGAAGATGTATGGAAAAACCTGAATGTTGAGGCAGAAGCCTGATGCAGGGGCAGAGCACTCATGAACATCTACTAGGGCAGTGTGGAGGGGAAAAATGGGTTGGAGCCCCCACAGGGAGTCCCCATGGAGGCACCGCCTAGTGGAGCTGTGAAAAGAGGGCTACCATCCTTCAGACTCCAGAATAGTAGATCCACTAACAGCTTGCACCATGCACCTGGAAAAGCCACAGGCACTTAATGCCAGTCCCTGAGAGCAGCTGCAGGGAATGGACTCTGCATAGTCACAGGGATGGAGTTGCCCAAGGCTTTGGGAGTCCACCCCTTTCACCAGTGTGCCCTGGATGTGGGACATGGAGTCAAAAGAGATCATTTTGGAGCTTTAAGATTTAATGACAGTCCTGCTGGATTTCAGACTTGCATGGGGCCTGTAGCCCATTTCTTCTCTCTGATTTCTTCCTTTTGGAATGGGGATAATTACCCCATACCTGTACTCCCATTGTACCTTGGAAGTAACTAACTTGTTTTTGGTTTTACAGACTCAAAGGCAGAAGAAACTAACCTTGTTTCAGATGAGACTTTGGACTATGGACTTTTGACTTAATACTGAATTAGTTAAGACTTTGGGGTACTGTTCATTGCACTTTGAAATGTGAGAAGGACATGAGATTTGGGAAGGGCCAGGAGTGGAATGATAAGGTTTCTATCTGTGTCCCTATCCAAATCTCTGGTTGAAATGTAATCCCTAATGCTAGAGGTGGGGCCTGGTGAGAGGTGATTGGATCATGGGTGCAGTTTCTCAAGATTAACACCATCTTCCTTTGTGCTGTTGTATGATAGTGAGTTCCACGGTCTGGTTGTTTCAAAATGTGTGGCACCTCCCCTCTTCTCTGTCTTCCTCCTGTTCTAGCCATGTAAGATGAGCCTGTTTCTCCTTTGCCATCTGCCATGTTTATAAGTTTCATGTGGAACCCTGAGCCAATTAAGCCTCTTTTCTTTATAAATTACCCAGTCTCAGGTATTTCTTCATAGCAGTGTAAGCACGAACTAATACAGGTTGGTTGCCTTTTCATTCTGTTGATTGCGTCTTTTGTTGTGAAATTGTCTTTTGAGAAGATACCCTTGCTTGTTTGTGCAGCTGTGGCTTTTCTTATTGAATGTATGTTATGACAATTTTTTGATGATTGATTGTGTTCATGTTTAAAGCTGCTGAGGCTATTTAAGATTTTTGCTTGTTGGTTGGCCTCAAGATATGGAACGATGCCATTCCTTCAGGCTGCCACAAAATGCCCTGTCACTATTGCAATTTATAATCTATCCACAGGCCATGTAAAGTATTTTCTGTTTTCCAGTTGTGAATCACTTCCTCTTTCTCCACAGTAAAACAGCTCATTGGACATTGCCCTATAGCTGATTCTTGACGTTATCCAGTGCAGATTGGTTTTACCATAAAGTACTGGAAAATTATATATATCAAAGATCTCATTCCAGGTGATTTTGTGCTGTGATTGAATTATAAAGCTGGAAATACTTTTTAAAGTCATAAGTTATGTAAATTCAGAATCTTGTTTTACTTTTTCTGGAAGATGTTTAGTGAAAGCTGAATCACTGTCATTAATCACTGAATATAATCTTTGTGGTCAGCCCAAGGATCCCAGCTTGGAACACTCTATCCTTAGTTGCCTTCATGGCACATTCCTTTGGGTCTCTGCTCATTTATCATCTTTTCATTAGAGCCTTTCCTTATCCTCGCTCCACCCAACTTCCAAGCTGGCACTCCTTATAAACCTCACTTTGCATAGTTCTTGACAATAGTTCATATTTGAAAAGGACCTATACAGTAGTTCCTCACTTAACACTGTTGATAGGTTCTTGTAAACTGTGACTTTGAGCCAAACCACCTATAACAAAACCAGTGTTACCATCAACTAATTGATATGAACAAGAGCTAAGTTGCTATGGCATATGTCTTGTCACAAAAACACCATTGAACTTCTTAATAAAGACCAAAACACTTCTAATATTAAATATTGAAATAGACATGAACTATTCATACATTTAAGAAAATTTAATCAAAACAAGCAAGATAATTATTTACTAAAGTTTGGTGAATCAGTGATTGATGGCAGTCATAATGGTGGTGGGTTAAATCAAGGAAGAAATGTCTGCGAAGTGAAAATTGGAAGGAGCACCTCCTACCACCATGTAGTTCAAAAACAAACGATTGCATATAGGCAGGCTCACTAAGGGCCTGCCTCATTTATTGTCATGCATTAGTATGATTATCTTAGACACGAAAATTTATTTTTTGACAATACTTTGTACTCATTTTCTGTCACACTTAACTCCAGTTCAGGGTTGCAGGTGGCTGGAGCCCATTCCAGTAACTCAGATGCAAGACAGGAGCCAGCCTTGGACAGGCTGCCATTCCACTGCAGGGTGCACTCACACATGCCCACTCACTCTCACTGGGACCGTGCAGAAACACTGATTCACCTAACGGGCACAGCTTCAGGATGTGAGAGGTAACCGGAGTACCCAGAGAAACCCCACGCAAATGTGGAGAGAATGTACAAACTGCACAGGCAGTGTCCTCCTCCGGGAATCCAGGTCTTCTCTCATCAACCTTATAATCAAATGACACTGAGCGAAGTGATGCAGTTTGAGGACATGCTGTATATTTATTACTTATTTGTTTATAGCCTGACAGGTTATATATTGTAATATGTACTATCATCTATAGTGTTTTAAGTGTTTAAAACAATGTCTGTAGTATTTAAGGAAGAGGCTGTTTCATTTTCTGCACTATTCCTAATCCGTAGAACTGTGCCTGGCAAGTAGTGAATATCCAGAGTATAACTGTTGATTAAATGAGTGAATAATAAAAGAGACTAATTACTCACAGACCCATACATTTGCTGGAGCCTGCCACCATACTATGGACCTTTTGGTTCATTCCCTGCTTTGAGGATAAATGCCTCAGTGGACGGAGGGTAGCTTAAGTAACAGAATTTAGTGCTAGCTTCTCAATCTGTAATCTTGATAGAAATTCAGTTTGGGTGTTTCGTTACTGGAAAATATGACATATAAGATATATCTTCTTCAGATTTATCATCTAATTCAAAATATCTTTTTGTTTTGGTAAAGTCCAACAATAAACAGATGTGACTGGCCTTATGGATTAAACTACTTTTTCCGACTTAGGTGGGTGTCATGGTATGTATTTAGGCTAGGATTATGAGATTTAAGCAAGAATAAATGGGCTGAAACTGAGGGAAAGAATTTTGTTAGCTACAGCAAGCTTTCCTGATTATCACAGTGATTTAAAAACTGCAAACTGCACAGTAACGATTGTTTCCTAATGAGTCCTCAGCATATGCCAGACATGGTGGGAAGAGCCTTATATCGCACATAATACTCATGATAGCCACATGAAGGAATTCAAATGTGAACTCCCATTCACATCTAACAGATGAGGAGCCAAGGCTCAAAGAATAGATGAAACTTGTCCATGGTCAAGGTCTGGGACCTGGCAGAGCTAGAATTTACAATCTGGTGCTCTTGACTCCAATTTTTCTCTTCCTGACCTCTATGCATTTCTGTTCATGTTATTACTGAGAGAGAACAAAACCTGTCTACTGTGAAAGAACAACTCAACAAAATAGGTAAATAGAATTGACCTGGAAATATAAAAGAGAATGACTTGTTTTAATTAAAAATCATGCTCCTTTTATAAGTCTTGGCCTATACAGACCGCTACTCTGTCTTTTATGATTCTCATAACCTCCTCACTTTCTCTCTGTGCTTTGTGCAATTTCTGCCTGAGACACTGTCAGAAGAGCAGTTTCCTCAAAAACTAGAAGTCACTATACACTGAGAAGAAGACATTAATAGAAGTGGGAAAGAAGGCAATTTGTCTTATGTTTAATTTCATGATAATAGATTGATCCTATTGACGGAAAAGTTTACCTTAAACCTCTCCTTTCCCCATCCTACTTTTCTCACAAAAATAGCATCCCTCACTCCAGACTGTTCTAAGTATTCTGTAAAAAAAAATAGTCTTTTTGAAGCTCAGACTTGAAGATAGTGCTTAAAAATAAATAAATAAAAGATAGGTTATAAACCTGATCCATTAGTAGCCAATCAGGGACTTTCATCCATGAACTTGCTCTGAAGCAGGTCATTGGTATTTTAAGTGCTTTTTCATGATGGAAAATAAATTACTAGTAGGAGACAATAATATGGAAAAACATTGTCAGTAAAAACACAAGTAGTGAATTTAGTTGGTCAATCTGATTTTAACAGAAGCTAAAATCAAACACGTATTTAAAGATACTTTAATTAATATTTTAAAAATTTATATACGTATTTTTCTGTTGTTAATTAAGAAGACAAAATTGCTGAGAGTGACCTGCAGTGTGTGCTGAGGACTTTTTTTTCCTCCTGAGAAACAGTTGTCCTCTGTAACCTTGTATATCTGTAACCTGTCCAGGGAGCTGAAATACCTTTCCATGGAAGAATTTTGCGGAAAAAGTTTTAAATGTTTGTTCTAAATCTCAGTTCAGAGCAATATCTGATAAAAAGATGAACAGGCTGGCAAGTAACATAGAATATCTTAGAATAAAGGAGAGCTTATTTATAGCTAATACTAAAAAGTGTCTCTACAACTTGACCAGAAGCAAGATAACATCACTGGGAACTTACCTGGCAGGAAGAAAAATGTTATAGGCAACTATCTTTGATGAAAATTGTTGCTGATGTTAATAATCTGGATTTACTCTTATTCCATATTTCAATGTGCTGTCTTTGTGTAGAAAGTATCCTGAAATTAATACCTTTGTTTATGAGATAGAATGGAAGCTATTTAAAAAATTAAAGTAGATTCTCTTTTATTTGTTGATGTCTGCATATTTACTGACTGATAAATTGTCTTAACTAGTTGTATTGGTTTCCTATTACTGTTGCAAAAATTAGCACAAACTTAGAGGCTCAAAACGGAAACAAATGTATTCTATTACAATGCTGAAGGCCAAAAGTTGGATATGGATATCAGGGCTGAATCCTTCCTGGAGATGCTAGGGGAGAATCTGGCTCCTTGTCTTTTCCAGCTTCTAGAGGGTGCCTGTATTCCTTGACTCTTGAAAGCCAGCAGTGTTACCTCTTCCAATCTCTCTCGCTGCTTCCATTGTCATATTGCCTTTTCTGACACTACTGCTTCCCTCGTATATGAACCCCTTATGATTACATTTGACTCACTCAGATAATTCTTCTCAACTCAAGATGCTTAATTTCATACATCTGCAAAGTCCTTTTTGCCCTGTAAATTAACATATTTCCATGTTCTAAGGATTAGGACATAGACATCTTTGAGGGACCATTATTCTGTCTTTAACACTAGCCAAGCTGCTGGATATAGACATCTTCTTAATCCCATTCCAGCTGAGCCTAAACATGCCAAAATGTTTTTCAATTTTATTTTTACTACACAATTAATAATAAATATATGAATGAATTCTCACTGTAAGTTATGCACACAATATGATAAAATCAAGTCTTACTTGGTTATCACCACATTTAATTTCCAGTCCCATCCCTCAAGTAACCATTATTATCAATGAGCAACTTGTTTTTTTTTTTTTTTTTTGAGACGGAGTCTCGCTCTGTCGCCCAGGCTGGAGTGCAGTGGCCGGATCTCAATTCACTGCAAGCCCCGCCTCCCGGGTTTACACCATTCTCCTGCCTCAGCCTCCCGAGCAGCTGGGACTACAGGTGCCCGCCACCTCGCCCGGCTCGTTTTTTTTTTGTATTTTTTAGTAGAGACGGGGTTTCACTGTGTTAGTCAGGATGGTCTCGATCTCCTGACCTCGTGATCCGCCTGTCTCGGCCTTCCAAAGTGCTGGGATTACAGGCTTGAGCCACCGCGCCCGGCCATCAATGAGCAACTTGTATGCTAGTAGGACTTTTTACATATTTGTATATATATTGCTATTCAAAAATGGTACATAGAATTGATTTTTGAAAGTATAAATGAGATGCTGTACATTGTTCAAGCAACTTTTTTCTCACAATATATTGGAAGTTCATAGAATGAATATACTATTAATTCCCATTTCTCTGTTGATGTTTTTCTTATTTTTTTTAAAACAAGCACTGTTAATTCCTGCTGCAATACTTTACATATGCCTCTTTGTAGACTTGTCTGAGTAGTCCTTTAGAGAAAATTTCTAAGACCAGAAGTGACGAGGCCTAGGATACATGTTTTAAATAATTTAACAAATGCCACAAAATGTCTCTCTGAAGTAGCTACACCAATCTGCCACTAGCAATTTTGGGGAGTTTCTTGTCTTCCTTAGGCTCAACAGCATTGGATATTATAATGCTTTTTTACATTTTGCTAATCAAATTGTGTTTTAAAATGGTATTTTATTCTCATTGTAATTTTCATTTTTTTCCTGACCAATGAGGCGGCATATCTTCTCATGCTTACTGGTGATTTAGGTCTTCTCTCTTGGAATTGTCTATTTACATTCTGTCCCATTTTTGTGGGTCTTTAAAATATTAATGTGTAGGAGTTATTTTCACATGCTGTATACCAACTTTTTGCTTATTATATACATTTCAAATATATTTCTCCTTATTGTTGGGTTTAATAATTTATGAATGGCATCTTTTAGCATAAATAAGGTTATAATTTTTATGTAAACATATTATTCTTTTAATTTTTTTTTTTCTTTTTTTTGAGACAGAGTCTCCCTCTGTCGCTCAGGCTGGAGTGCAGTGGCGCCATCTCGGCTCACTGCAAGCTCCGCCTCCCGGGTTCACGCCATTCTCCTTCCTCAGTCTCCTGAGTAGCTGGGACTACAGGCGCTCGCCACCGCGCCCGGCTAATTTTTTTTGTAGTTTTAGTAGAGACAGGGTTTCACCGTGGTTTCGATCTCCTGACCTTGTGATCTGCCCACCTCGGCCTCCCAAAGTGCTGGGATTACAGGCGTGAGCCACCGTGCCCAGCTAATATTTTGTTTTTATATCTTACTGAAGCTGACCTCATTTATTCCATATATTGATATATTTCCATTTATAGATATATTTTTCATAATTACCTTGAACATTGCTTTATATTTGTATCTTCAATTTAAAACTTGTTTTTATGATTTCTGTGAGGTAGAGACTTTGCTTTTTATCATTAAAGTTAACATTCAGTTACCCCAATCCCATTTTTTGAATACCATATCATCTCCTCAGTAGTTTGAACTATATATTAGTCTGTTTCTGAAGTCTGTATTCTGATTTATTGATATCCTATTCTATTCTTGTTTTAATACTAGCCAATTTTGATTTCTTATGTTGTTACTATGTTTAGATATATTTTGATAATCCTTTGTCTTTGTTCTTCTTTTTAAAAATGTCTTTTATATTCTTATAGTGAAGACCTCCTACATGAATTTTTGAATAAGCCTGTCAAACACCTTCAGAAATCCTGTTGGAATTTGGATTTGAATGATACTAAATTTAGGATTAGTTTTTGAAGAATTATAATAATAAATTTCTTCAGTTATTCAGAATATCATTTCTATTATTATGGATAATTTTATGGTTTTTTTTCCATAAAAGCCTCAATACTTTTAGTTAATTTATAACTACTTCAGAAGGTTTTAAAAATACTTTTATTTATTGTCTTAGCACTCCATTACAGTGTTTTGATTAAGAAGTTATAGCATGGCCGGGCGCGGTGGCTCAAGCCTGTAATCCCAGCACTTTGGGAGGCCGAGACGGGCGGATCACAAGGTCAGGAGATCGAGACCATCCTGGCTAACACGGTGAAACCCCGTCTCTACTAAAAAATACAAAAAACTAGCCGGACGAGGTGGCGGGCGCCTGTAGTCCCAGCTACTCGGGAGGCTGAGGCAGGAGAATGGCGTAAGCCTGGGAGGGGGAGCTTGCAGTGAGCTGAGATCCGGCCACTGCACTCCAGCCTGGGCGACAGAGCGAGACTCCATCTCAAAAAAAAAAAAAAAAAAGAAGTTATAGCAAAGAAAAAATTTTTTCCCTTGTTTCTGATTTTTTTTTTGGAGATAGAGTCTTGCTCTGTTGCCCAGGCTGGAGCACAATGGCAGGATCTCAGCTCCCTGCAACCTTCACTTCCTGGAGTCAAGCCATCCTCCCGCCTCAATTTCCTAAGTATCTGGGACCACAGATGGAAACCACCATGCCCAACTAAATTTCTTTTCTATTTTTTGTAGAGGCAGGGTTTTGCCATGTTGCCCAGGCTGGTCTCAAACTCCTGAGCTCAAGTGATCTGCCCACCTCGGACTCCCAAAGTGCTGGAATTAAAGGCATGAGTCATAGCACCCGGCTTGTTTCTGATTTTCATTGAACATTGTAATGTTTACTTTTGGTATTTTGTAGAGACCTTTTACCAATTAATGAAGTTCATTTTTAGTTTTCCTGAAGTATACAGTGGTGACTTGGTTTGTAATAATTTGTTTAGGCTATTTTATCATAGTTGTGTCATTGGCATTTAACTGCTGTGGCCTCAGTGAGACACTTTCAGCACCGTGATCTTCTGACCTGAACTTGGCAAGCGCCACCAGATACCAAGGACCATTCTGCCTTTCTGAACTCTACCCACAATCTTGGTTCCTACTTGAGGGAGATACCTCTGTGGCCTGCTCCTTTGCCCATGTGTGGATATGATGATGAAGAGTAAAACTGCTGGGCTATTTCTACTGAAATGCCCAAATTAATGACCCAGAAAGTGATTAAACCTGGCCATTCCTTCAGCCTTCATCATCTATGAGAATTTGAAAAGTGTAGTCTTCTTTAATTTTACTCAATGTATCAGTGAAGTTGAAGTGCATTCAATGAGTAAAGAAAGGTACAAATCCTTTTCATTTTCTCTGGAATGTTACATATTTGTACATTATAAAAATATTTTTTCTCTCCTTTGTGGTAATTAGTGATGGGAAGGGGAACTAGCAGCATATACTCAATTTGTTCTTGAATTAAAAATATAGAGTTCAGGAGAGCTTGGAGACTTGTTCCATTTTAAGTTTTTGAATATATGCATAGCTCTTGCCCTACAATAAATCGATCATGTGGCAAACGTCTAATTGCTCCTCTGAGCTAATGCTTCAGCATCTTCATTTTGCCAGTCACATTCATATCACTTCTGCTGTCATTCAGTCACCTGTAGCTATGACCAACTGTAATGGAAACTGGGAAATGGAGCCAAGCTGCATACCCAGGAAAAAGAGAAGATAGGTTTTGGTGAATACTCAGCAGTTTTTGCCATAGCTAATAGGTAGCCGACACAGAATTTGAACCCAAGTCTTCTGCTTACAGAGTCTATGCCTTTTTTTTTATTATACGATAATGTCTTTCATTATATGCTAAATAGAATCACAAATTAGTTTTGACTCAGAATAAATGCCATCTACTGAATCTTACCCATCAGTTACTGTTATAGTGAGACTTATCCAGACTTCATTATTGGCATTCTTTATTATTCTCTGTCTTGCAGAGTACTGTCAATCTCCTTTCCAACTGCCCAAGCCTCCAGCCCTATGCAATATTTATATTTTATTTTCAGTGCTTCTGCATCCAGAACTTAAACTGGAGCACTGTCCTAAACCAAATTCACAAGAATACATTTCTCCTTTGTTCATCATTTTAGATACCACATTGTGGTGTCTCCTTTTGCTATCCAGAGGAGAATACTGTTGCATTCAAATGGACTCCTAAGGGAGCATTCTTTGCTTTGATTGTGGTTGAAGGTTGCCAAGACCACAAGAAAATATATCTTACTCAACAAGATGTGGGTATTCCAATCATTTCATAGTGGAAAAGTTTTATTCCTCAGGCTTCTGTGTTATATTTTGAATAAACTACTAGAACTTGATGGGAAGTCCTAGGATGACAGAAGTCTAACTCTGAAAACATGACCTTAAATAGAGTTTGGGAAACTTGTTTCATTTTAATGTTTCCACAGTATAAATCATGCAAGCTCTTACACAGATCACCAATCAAATACTTTATTGCCCTCCCAGATTACCCCACTGTTATCTTTGCTAGCTCTCTTTTTGTTTAATGTTAGATGTACCATCATTAGTTACATTTATGAAGTAGCTGAATAAGAAAAAGGCCCAGTCGGTATATTCTGAATTACCAAAATTTCTTAACTAATGCATTACTAAACTAGCTACATCTTCTTTAAAAAATCTTGACTGCCTTTTCAGTCAATCTACTAGTTCTTTGTGATAACTTTTGCCATTTTAACTTTGTGGCATTGCAACAAGCATCTTGAATTTTCTGTAGAATTTTTTCCTGAATGATTATAAAAAATTAGGTATGTGAAATGCAAAAGTTTTCTTTTGTTTTTATTTTTTCATTGTCATCATAAAAAAATTCTCCTTCAGTAAGTTGAAACAGTGAATAAAAACTGACCTCACTTATTACCTCACATATTATGAGACTGGGAAAATATAGTACTAAGATTCTAGACATATATCTTACAGTTCATAAGAGCTGTTTATGTTAGTGAAACTCTGATTTTTCTATGTCTCACTGTAAATCAAGATGCAAAGCCATGAACTCTAGCTCCAAAGCTGAGAGTTAAAAGGATCTCAGATAAACCATTTTTAATGAAGTCTGTTATTGAACATGGTTGAAAGAAAATATTTTATATTTTTAGACATCTATTTAGGTACTCATGCAGCACTGTGAATATTTTCAGCCTAAGCCATTAATATCTATTAATATTAGTACTTACTACTGTAGTAATATTAGTGGCTATTGCCCTAGTTTCTACCTGATCAATTAATAATAACCATTTATCCTCTGGGTGCCTTCTATGAGCCAGGTGGCATTTTCTTGCTGCCATATGCCCATCAGTCTATAAGTGTTGTTCAATATTTAAGTGACATTTAGTTCAATTCACTTATGAGGTTGGCTTTGGTGTCATGTATAAAAGGCATCTGATTTTAGTGATTCTTCTTCCTTCGTTAGCACAGTCTTATTGAAGAAAAACAACTAATGCTTGGTCATGCATCACAATTTCAATGTACTAATGAGGCAAATATACCTACTGAATGAAAAACATTTTTAAAATCATGGCTTTGTGTATTTTTCTTGAGACACAAATTCCTTTATTTAGAAATTCTTTTCCTAGAGGTGTTAGAAGAAATTTACAACATGCAAGATGTCAAAGCCCTTCATCTTTTCTCAGTGCAACCAATTTGGACTATCCAATAAAAGTAATAAGATGCTAAAGAAACAGTAGGGAGATACTATGGCTCTGCTGTATTTAAACACCAAAGCCATCCAATACTGCAAAATTGCAAGCCTTAAATGGGTCTTATACTGGGCCCCTATGACTTAACAGATGAATTCTGTCATACTAGTAAATCTAATGACTTTCATGTTTTTTAGCAATTGAGATTGGAAGATCAAACTGGAAATCAAAGTGATTGTATCAAATGACTGTGATAATATTTTTCCTGAAGGCATACAATTGTGGCTACGATAATTAATTCAGAAAATGCTTATTGTGGTGAAAACACCAGCAACTTGCAGTTCTGAAGTATGTTCCTCTTTTTACCTTTTCACTAAATTCTGTCTTTGGAGAGCTCCTCATAGGGGTGAGTCTCTACCAGTTGTGTGTGGGTCCAGAGAACTGACAGAACTCTTGCCCCACTGAGGGGATGGTTATGCCAAAACATGGAGAGGAACCAACACTTGTCTGGTTGAAGACTCAAATTCCTTTATTTAATTTCAATTATAAAACAAATACTAGAGGAATATTATTTGTTTTGACTAATAAATTCCTGGAATTTCTAGATTATTCCAACTGGTATAAAATTTTGGGTATGGTTTATTTAACTAGATTCTTGGAATAAAATAAAAAAATTATCAATTACAGTACACGTGTTGTAAGTTTCTTCTAACACCTCTAGGAAAAGAATTTCTAAATAAAGGAATATTTGTTTTATAATTGAAATTTAATTTTGAAAATGATAATTAATATAGGAAATAAACTTGGTTTTACTTTTTCATGTTATTTGTTTTTTTCATCAGGTTTATTGAGTACAATTTACATGAAGTAAAATTTACTAAGTTTTAGTGACGTTTCTATAAGTTTGACAAAGCATACAATCATTTAATCACTACCACAATCTAGACAGAGAACAATTCTATCCTTCTATCACCACCCTTCCTGCTCCCACCAACTTTCTTCTTGCCTCTATATAATCAACCTCTCTGAACTCCTAATCTGAGGTAACCCTGATCTGTTTCTGTGACTATATTTTTGTCATGTAAATGGAGTCATATGGTATGTAGCCTTTTGAATCTGACTTTATTTAGCATCGTGCATTTGTGATTCACCACGTTGTTGGGCATATTAGCAATTTGTTCATTTTATTTGCTGAACAGTATTTCATTGTGTGACTGTAACTCCATTTGTTTATCCATTCATGTTTCTGCCAGTGCTGAAAGACATTTTAGTTGTTTTCAGTTTTTGCTGACTGTGAATAAAACTACTATAGACATTCACATACAGGTTTTTGTATGAACGTAAGTTTTTATTTTCCATTATAAATATCTATGAGAGGATTGCTAAACATGTATAAATATATAAGAATCATTTTGCATACTAAATATACAAACATAATAAACTATATTTATAAGTCTCTTAATTACTTTAAATATATGGTTTTCAAAAAAATGTCATTGGTAACTCTAGCTAATGTGACTCATATCTATCTTTTTTTTTTAATCACTTTATAAAAGTTGCCCAGGTTAGCTTTGTTCACTAACAGTATCTTTTTGTCTTGATTAATTTCAGAATTAAAATGTAGGAAAGACACTACATTTTTAAACTGGTTTTCTTATGCTACAATATACTGTTCTTGCCTTTTGACACTAGAGTCATTCATTGTAAATTTAAGGAGTCAGCTTTAATAATGGAAAGACATATTAGATAATGGGAACACACAAACAGAAACACTCATCTTAGGTCCTTTGTCTATCAAGTAAGTCCTTGTAAGGGCTACCAACATGTTGATGGATGTCTGGTGTTATCTTCACATGTTTTATATATCCTGATCTATTTGATTATGTAAGAGGGAGGGATGGGAATGGAGGGGGTCCAGAGAGAGAAAGAGAGAGAGAAAAGAAAGGAGGGAAGGAAGTAAGAGAGCAAGGAAAGAAGGGGATAAAAACCTGAATAGTTCACAGATTACACACTCAATGTCTGTCTGCTTTACACTGAATGACCAGTTAGCTAATAATATCAGTATATTTAATGTTCATAAAATGATAGAAATACTGATACTTTTTCTATTGATTTGTATTTTATTTTTCTGCTTTCAAGAATGGTAGGAATAGAGGACATTTCAAATATGTTTATAACACGTATGCTTGAAAGAAAATGCCTTACTTGAAAATATGAATTCCACACTGAGATATAGTCATCAAGTATGATTTTTATTTCTGAGGAAGTTTCAACAAATTAGAATGAAATGAAAGTCTTGTTAATTTCTTAGCACAGCCATGACACATGTATTTTAAGTTATAATTATTATAGTTAACAATAATAATAATTTCCCATGTGAGATCCCCCTCCTTGCATTACATCCAGAAACTGCCTCCAGGCAGAACACTAGGGTAATCACAGCGCTCACCTTACTGTCTTCTCTTTTATCATGGAACTTAGGCCTGCACTATCCGTTGCATAAACTAATGTTGTATAACAGATTTTGTCCAATTTTTCAAGTGTCTACATGAAAAGGGTAATTTTAATTCTGGTTATTCATCATGGTGGGAATCAGAAATTAACAGAAAACTTTTTTTTTTTTTTTTTGAGGCGGAGTCTTGCTCTGTCGCCCAGGCTGGGGTGCAGTGGCCGAATCTCAGCTCACTGCAACCTCCGCCTCCCGGGTTCACGCCATTCTCCTGCCTCAGCCTCCCGAGTAGCTGGGACTACAGGCGCCCGCCACCTCGTCCGGCTAGTTTTTTGTATTTTTTAGTAGAGACGGGGTTTCACCGTGTTAGCCAGGATGGTCTCCATCTCCTGACCTCACGATACGCCCGTCTTGGCCTCCCAAAGTGCTGGGATTACAGGCTTGAGCCATTGCGCCCGGCCAACACAAAACTTTTTAATGAAGGGTACCACTGTTCTTCCTCTTTGAGCCCAGGACCCTTCAGTGTTTTTCAAAGTGTGGTCTACAAATCACCTGCATTATTATTTCCTGAGGAATCTATTGAATGCAGATTCCTAGGCCCTAGTCCAGTGTTTGAAGAGAAAGGTAGAGATCCAATTTGAAAAAGCATTCTGGGTGATTCTTAGGACTGGCAAATTTTGAGCACTGGCATTGGACTGCTCATTTATCTTCTGTACTTAAGACATCACCATTTTCTCAACTTGCTAAAATGAAGGGTATAGGATGCCAGAGCTGAACTTCATTTAAAGAGCTCAGGCAAAGCAGCTCAGTTACATAGAGAGCAGAACCCTGGAGATCAAGGCAATGGGTTTATTCCTTGTGTACCTTTCACAACTGCTCCCTGAAGTATGGACATTCAGTCTGTGTTGTAGGTATACAGGTAGCATCTCCTTTACATCTAAAGATAGCACATTTTCACTAGGATTACCAGCTCACTGTGATGCCTAAGAAAAATTTCCTTAAAGTAGCCTGTGGGATGGCATCAACTACTGAGTGATACACTTAGATGATTGTAGAAAGAGCTACCTGCTGTTCTAGAGATGAAAACATAAAAGACATAAAAGACATATTACTAATGTAAACAACTGCTCAGAAGACAATTATAATGGCCAAGGATTCTGTTTTGTTCCCTCCGTTTCCCTTTTCTGCCTTCTTTCTCCAATTCATCCAGACACCAGGCTCTAGTATTAGTCACTTATTGAGTTACTGACTGAGGCTTCCTGCATTTGAACAGAACACATCCACAAATCAAGTATTTTAATAGTGAGAAGATAATGATAAAGTTTCCTGGCAGTAGTAACAAGCATATGGGGGCTATTTCATCTGTGAGAGAGTGTGTATGTGTGTGTACTGTGTGTATGTTAGTGCTTCAGAGAATCTTGATTTCCTAAGAGGTAAATAAGAATTACATGTATTATTACGTATAGTCCCACAACAGAATTGTATACAGTCATTACAAAGAATAAGGTGCACTTATACATGTATGTTTGTGTAAAAATAAATAATAACAATAATAGTAGATTAGCATACACATAAAAAAGATGAAGGGATACATTACATTCTATTATCAGTGGTTATCTCTAGAAGATGGATTTTTCGATGGAAAATTTTCCTTTTCAAAGTTAATTACTTCAGTCATGTTTGAATTTTGTATAATTTGAGTAATCAGAAAAATACTAAAACTCAGGGGAACTGTCACCTTTGCCTAAGTAAGACTTGTCTGATAGATCCGTAAATTGAGAAACTAAATACGGCTGGGCGCATTGGATCACACCTGTAATCCCAACAGTTTGGAAGGCGAAGGAGGGCAGATCACCTAAGGTTAGGAGTTTGAGACCAGCCTGGCCAACATGATGAAACCCCATGTCTACTAAAAATACAAAATTAGCCAGGTGTGGTGGTGGGCGCCTGTAATCTCAGCTACTTGGGAGGCTGAGGCAGGAGAATCGCCTGAATCCAGGAGGTGGAGGTTGCAGTGAACTAAAATCATGCCATTGCACTCCAGCCTTGGCAAAAAGAGCCAAACGCGGTTTCAAAACAAAGCACCAAAACAAACAAACAAAAAACAGAAACAAAATACATCAGCTTAAAAGTTTAAGTATTTACCATGTTTAATTGAGAGAAAGGGTGTCTTATCTTAAGAACGTGAAGCTGAAACATGCAAGTTACATTTTCCGTTTCACAGATACTGATCATCTCTTTCCCAGTGAGTTACAGGAAGGTTTGATAGAGAAAGGGAAGGGAGAAACTTACAGAGTGATGTCTGGGAGAGAGGACAGAAGAGAGTATGGCATGAGTATGCAACTGGGCTAAAATATTAAAAGCCAATTTGGAGAAGGTGATTAATATAGATGATGACAACAGCAACAATAATGACTGTTGCCAAACTGTGTGAAACACTTCACTGGTTTATTTCATTTAAGCTTCACATTGATTCTTGTGAGGAAACAACCTCTCTGAACCTCAGTATCCTCCTTTGTAAAAATGAATATTACAACAGTCTCTAACTTGTAAGATTGCTGTGAGAATTGAATGACAAGGTGCGTATAAAACAATTAGCACAGTGTTTGGGACACAGTAAGAACTCATTTCTTGTTGCTTATGGTTATTATTATCTTCATTTTTAATGTGGAAATTGAATTTGAACCTTGACCAATATCCAAGAACTAGTAGGTGACACAGATGTGGAAATTGAATCTGAACCTTGATCAATATCCAAGAACTACTAGGTGACAGAGCTGATATCTGTGCCTGGGCTTGTCTGTTTCCAAATCTACTTCAGTATTCATGTACAACAGTGACACTTTGGAGTCCTGTATAAACTCCCTGCATATTTCATCCATCTTAATTATTGTCTTTAGAGTGGTGAAGTACGTAGGTATCTAACTAAGATCTATTGTGGTAGTGTTGGTGATGCATTCATTAGAAACATCAACAAAAACAGATCATACATTTTCTAAAGACAAGATCATGTTCTATAGGTAGAGTTTTAGGTTGGAAATGAATTTTTTATAGAATAGTACCTAAGCATAGGGTGTGATCACCTTGCTTTCAAAGGTTAGTTAGGAGAGATCAGTATATTTCCTGTGCAGTGACTCTGGCACCAAAGTGACAGACGGCCCAGTCCAGGGCTCTGACCAGCTTCTCCTGTCTGCTGCTTTCCTGGTATAGTAACTTTGCCAATATAATGGGAACTGCTCCAAGGAAAAGCTTATGGTGGGGTGAGGCAGGGCATGGCATTGCCTTTGCTATCCATGATATGTAAGGATAAATTGAGACAAGTCACCTTCACCAGGGAAAAGTTGATGCTGAATGTTGGGCTGCCTGGCCAGGAAGCATTTTTTGGTTGTTGTTGTTAAACAGGCAAGCCTGTTGCTACGTGTGCCTTAATGGAAAATGCAGAGCCACAGCATAGCAATGTAAGGTGGTGTTGACTCCACTTCAGCTTGTCCTGAACCATTGATTTCCTAGCTTTGGATGCTAAAGAGAAACTCCTGGCTCAGTTACTCAAACTGAAGACATATTCCCTGATGGAGGAGGGGGTGAGACATGAAGGTGGAGGGAAAAGGTAGCAACAATGGGGCACACAACACAGTTTAGACGCAGCCCATATGCCTGGCACAGGATGACTACATGATGGGAAGACAAGCCTCACTTGAACACAACCCAAAAACCAGAGGGGTTGAGTTTGACCTGCTCATCTCTCCTGTCTGGCACCACCATTTGCTTTGAGCCAAAGTTGCTGTGGGACACAGTGGTTGGTATACCAGTTGGTGTGTACCTGTTTGTCTGGGTTTACTAAGACGGAATTGGAAGCAGAAAGCAAATTCTTGAATGTCAGTCACCCATATAAAGTGGGTTGCCATTCTACCAAATCTCTGAATAGAGGAAAATCATGGATTTGTAAAGATGACAAGAGAATGTCCATTCACTTAGCCACATAGGAAGAACCTGGTTCTCTCATCACCAGGCTGGATCTATGATGAAGAGCAGAACTTTGAACCAATGGGCCTACAGTGAGAATGGCTATTGCTGCATACTCAGAGGGACAACATTTTTCTGGTATCAGGAGGTAGCAGGAGTGGGAGAAGGGTTGAGGAAACAAAAAAGGGAAAGGAAAATCAAGGAGTGAATCAGTAGGGAGGTGTGTTTGCAGGCGAGGCCTCAAATATTCTAGAGTATGCAGCTGCAGTCACTCCATAACTACTTAAAAATTTGATAATTTTTATTTGTCACCACATAGCAATGGCTATCTCTGGTGGTAAGAAAATCAAATTATTGAGGGGGGTTGTATTTTTACTTTTCTATGTATTCTAGTTCTTCTACAATAAATATGTATTACTTACATAATTAAATCAATGAAGATCCCTCCAAAATAACTTGTATTGAGTGGTAGCTATAAAGAAAAACAAAGCTGTGAGCAATTGTCTGGTGTGTGGGCTTTAGAAGATGATCTGAGATCTCATTTTCCTCACCGTATCTTTTGCCTCCCTTGCCAGGTACACAGACACATTGCTCCTAATCAGCTTTCAAAGAGCACATTTGTGCAAATGGAGAAAGACGTGTAAAAAAAGATAGTTCAGTAATCTCACTTCGATTTTAAATGAGGGATTTTGTTTAGACCTCTTAATACAATTTTACAGTGGTTTATTAGGCATTATCCTTGAGTGACATCAAAATAAGATTGTCTTCTAGTACTTGGTAAGGAATTAGGTAGGCTTGCTAGCAGCCTGGTTTAAACCACACAGAAAGTGAAGGAGACAGTATTTCAGCTTGTGAATGGCTCCTGCTGTTGAAGATCAATATGCTTATGTGTACCGATATATATACACACATATATATGCATTTATATATATGCATGTATATTATGTATGCATGTATATCATACATATATTAGTTTCAAAAGAACAAATTCAGAGATAAAGCACTATAGTTTGTCTTTATTATTTGTGTATTTTTTTTGATTTTATGGCACCTTGAAGCATCAAAAGATGTTGACAAAAACATGTTTTTTTTATACCAGCTAGGAAACCTAATATGTGGAAAATTAAACTGGCTGTTCCTTTCTGAGACTTTTTGGATATCATAAACGCATGATTCTTATTTGAATGAAAAGAGAAAAAAGTTTTTCAGAATGCTCAAAATACTAGCGTTTTATGGTTGCTTTGATTTAATTTCCTTTAGGAAAACAACATTGCCATTGCTGAAAATTAACAAATAGATGAATCCATTAAAATTCTTCCATTAATTGGAGGGAAATTGTTTCTCTGTTACAAACTACTGCAAAATCACTGTAGTAACTACCAGAAAAATCACTGTGCTTTTAGTCATGCTTACCAGTGGTACAAGGAAGAAAACACCATTCCTCTTCTATTCAAGCTACTCTGACAGGTAGCAGCTTGAATATTTCCATCTCTATTAAGACCATAGAGAAAGGCTTCCCTCTATAAGATCCTGTGAAAAATCAGTGTTGAAGAACTCCTTATAGACTGAGAATTCCTTAGTGTCAGTCAATGGAAAACTCATACGACCCTTCAGAAATATGTACTTTTAAATTTTGACTCTTCTGCTCCAGCGGGTAGTTTGTTGCAAAAGACAAACTCGTGGGTGTCTAAGAGAACAAGGAATGGTACAAATCCATGCATTAATGCATTGCTTTGATCTGGTTTTACAAGTGACTCACCATTCCATTACATTTTCCCCATGGGAAATTGAAAAAAAAAACGCTTCCACTGGCTCCTGGCACAGTGCTTGTTTCCTTCAAGGATGACCATCTCAGAAACACACCTGCACTCTAGCAAAGATTTTGTTCACCGGAACAAAAGGGAGGCGGAAAGACATTCTGAAACATTCCAAACTGCTTGGAACATGCCATGTATTCACAAATCCTCTTGTATGTTAGATCATTCTAATTGGAATGTCTGCTAATGCCTTTTGTGAACAGGAACCTTTGTAATTTTAGCGAGGGGAAGTAATGACATCAACAGCTTTCACCAGATCTAAAAAATATATAATCGTCATCAACATGATAATTTTTTTACATCAATAACAAAATGGGTTTTGGGGGGTAAATAACTACAGGAAGCTGCTTTTACATTTATTTGAAAAACAAAGATCAAAACAAGCAGAGATGTGCAAAACTTTTTTTTTTTTTTTTGGAGCTGGATTTTAGCTTTATGTACAATGATCATGCAAATCAAATCAAACTAAAAGCAAAATAAACATTATACAAGCGATGCAAATTTCTAGTGAAAGGAGGTGTTAAGAGCTGTGAAGGGTCTCAGATTTTACTCTATTTACAAGTTAACAAGTTTCATGGATGGTGGCAGAAGACATGAGACTCCTGAGTCAGATTTGAAGGGCAATTTATTATTCACTTCAAAAGCAGTAGCCAGAGTATCTGCACTTTGTGCTGATTCTCTGAGCCTTCATTCTGACAGGGTGAGGCAAAGAGAGCCAAATGATATCTGTACATATAGAGCGTTGTATTATAGGCAAGGAATTCTGAGCTTTGGGTGCCTGAATTTTTTATAAAGGGTAGTAAGTATACTTTCATTTTGCTGTCAAGTGAGATATTACCTTTATTATACTGAATAGTAACTACGTCCGCCCTTTGCTTCAGAATATTACCTTTATCTTACAAGGCCATAAGCAAACTGTCTCTTAGGCCTGGAGGGAGACATTATATTCCAAAGCTGTTTGCTATGTGAGTAAACTTGAACTAATAGTCCAGAACAAAGGGCAGCCAGTGACTTACTTGCAAGATGTGTAGAAATGTGAGAAATCCATGGAGAATTGTCCCCTAGTGGAAGCATTTGTTTGGCTGCGATATTATATTCAAGTCTCAGCACTGTTATAGGTTGATGCAAAAGTAAGTGCAGGTTTTGCCATTTAAGTCATGGCAATTACTTTTGCATCAACCTGACAGTACACTTCAGACAATCAACCACTTATTCGGTGAGTCAGTGAGTCACTCATTCATCCAGTCAATGAGTTAGTCAGTCACTTAATAAACATTTGTAGAGTGCTTGCCATGTGCTTCGTATTATGTAAAGAACTAGAGGAACAAAACAGATGAATAAAGTTGAAAACTGTGCTTTAGCAGTTTACATGCTAGTGAAAAAATAGTAATCAAAAAGATGAAATTAATAATAATATTTGGCAGAGATAATACTGCATGTTCACCATAGTTTTCTTTTCCTGGGTACTCATAAAGTCTATATTTCAGCCTTCTTTTTACTTGTCATTAAGTCAGAACCATGTGACTGAGTTCTGGTCCATTGTATGTGTGTGTAATGATGTAAAGTAGTAAGAGGCCATGTCTTTCAAAATATCCCATAAGACCCTGAAGTTCTATCTACTTCTGCCATGGAATCCATGGAAGCCAACCAGAGCCACAAAAGATTTATTATCTCTTGTTCACAAGTGAGGAAACAGCATCATAATACAATGTACTAAATATGATAATAAATATGATACAGGTTGAACATCTCTAATCTGAAAATCTGAAATCTGAAATGCTCCAATATCCAAAACTAATTTGAAGACCAACACAATGCCACAAGTAAAAAAATCCTACACCTGACTTCGTGTAATTGGTCACAGTCAAACTGCAGATGGATAAAACATTTATTCAGTGTTCTCAAGGGAAGATTCATTAACAGATCTTCCAGCATCTTTGCTAATGATAGCCTGATGTCAAAACAAATCTACAATGCTGATAACACATCACTGTTTTGGGGTTATTGCCTCAGAAAGACACTGACTACAGTTGATGAGACAGGACCTATGGGAATTAAGGCTGCCAAGGACAGAATAACTGTGCTGGGATGTGCTAATGCAACAGGCACACTTAAGCGTAAACTTGTTGTAATAGGCAAAAGCTTGCATTTTTGTTATTTTCAAGGCATGAATTCTCACCAGTCCATTATTATGCAAACAAAAAGGCATAGATCACTGGGAACACCTTTTCTGATAGGTTTCACACACATTTTGTACCAGGGGCTTGGGCTCACTGCAGGGAAACTGGACTGGATGATGACTGCAAGATTTTGCTATTCCTTGACAACTGTTCTGCTCGTCCTTCAGCTGCACTTCTCACCAAAAATAATTTACGCAATGTACTTTCCCCTAAGTGTGACCTCATTAATTCAGTCATGTGACCAAGGTATCCTTAGACCAATGAAGCATAAATATAAAAACAATTTCTTAAACAGCATGCTGACAGCAATGAACAGAGGCATGGGGGTAGAAGGTTTTCCAAAGGAGTTTAACATGAAAAATACAGTATATGCTGCTCCTGATGGTTGTGGCACAGTAACTAAAAACACAATTGTGCATGCCTAGCACAATCTCTGGGCTATGATTATGTTCAGTGATGATGAACAAGTGTTGATTTTGGAGGATTCTGCATGCCATTTGAGAAAAAGTGATATTTGACCTCCTGAAATATGTGAAATTATACCTTCAATATGCAAAAATTATATGTTCAGATTCCATCAGTAAGCTGGAAGAAATGAATATCAATGAAGTTTTTAACATCAGTAATGAGGCTCCAGTTGTTCATTACCAACAGTGAAACAATCAAAATGGCTCTAAATCAAGGTGATTGTGATAATAATGACAATGAAGATAACATTGATAACATTGCTGAAAATGTGCCTAAAAACAGCATGATGAAGATGTGTGATGGGCTTATGGAAGGACTAGCTCAGTCTGCAATCGTAACAAAACAAGAAATCATGTCAGTTTACAAAATCAAGTAGAGATTTCTGAGAAAAAACTGTCGTTAATGAGGCAGATGACTCTGGAGGAAACATTTTAAAAAGCCATTCAGCAGAGTGTCTCCTCATCACTAGAAGACTCACTTTCTGGTTCATCAACTGCTTCTGATGTTTCTTCTCACCTAAAAAAATAAAATAAAATACAGTGTAGAGTACACTTTTAATTAAAATGCAGCATCATAGGTGGAGACTGCCATTGTTTGTTGTTGCTCTTTCACAGCTGATACAGGTATTTTGGTGATGCTACTGTGCTCCTTAGCTACCCTGGATGCATATTTTTTTCACTGTATTAATGATTTGACATATAATTTACTGTTAAGAATTTATGTGTGAATAAGGACAAGAAAGTGGTTGCTTATTGGTAGCAAATGTATTTAGAGTCGGGAATAATGGTGATGCCTGACAACCACAGTTTGTCCACATGGGTGGTTGAGATAGCAACACCTTTGTTTTCTGCTGGTTCACTGTACACAAACTTTGTTTCGTGCACAAAAGTATTTTAAAATATTGTGTAAAATTACCTTCAGGCTATGTGTAGAAAGTGTATATGAAACAAATTAATTTTGTGTTTAAACTTGGGCGCCTCATCTTTAAGATATCTCATTATGTATGTGCAAATATTCCAAAATCCAAAATCAAAAACTCAATATCTGAAACACTTCTGGTCCCAAGCATTTCAGACAAGGGATACTCAACCCGTATATTTTTTCGAATACCATGACCAACTTCTGGGCAAGAATCCTGACTTACTCATTTGATTTACAGTTCTTACCAAAGGACTTAGAGGAAGACATAAACTTGTCTTTCAAGTCAAAAAGGAGATTGTTTTATTATTATTTTAAATTTTAGACTCAGGGGGTACATGTGCAGGTTTGTTACATGGGCATATTGCATGATGCTGAGGTATGAACTTCTATTGATCTTATCACCCACGTAATGAACATAGTACCTGATAAGTAATTTTTCAATCCTTGTTCCCCATCTTCCCTTCCCGTTTCTGGAACCCCACTGTCTACTGCTTTCATCTTTGTGTACGTGTGTACTCAAGGTTTAGCTCCCACTTTTAAGTGAGAGCATGAGGTATTTGGTTTTCTGTTTTTGCGTTAATTTGCTTAAAATAATGGCCTAAGAAGGAGATTGCTAAAGTAATGAAGGGCATAGAATTAAGGGGAATGTTTATTTTGCCTGCTTACTTTAGTTTTTCTTCTAAGATAAGAAATGCTTAAATATGTTCAATGGTAAAATCATGGAGAGAAAGAGAATCAAGTTATTGAAAGAAAAGTCTTGAAGGGAGGGTAGAAGAATAAGATCTAGAAGAGCCGATATGTAGGTGAAAAACTTACATGGCCATAGGAAAAAAAAAAGCCACAACAGGATAACGATTTCAATCATAGCTTTGGGGAGAGTTTGTTTTTATTTAAGATAAAAGAGGTATGCTGCTATAAAGACACATGCACACTTATGTTCATTGCGGCACTATTCACAATAGCAAAGACTTGGAATCAACCCAAATGTCCATCAGTGACAGACTGGATTAAGAAAATGTGGCACATATACACCATGGAATACTATGCAGCCATAAAAAAGGATGAGTTTGTGTCCTTTGTAGGGAAATGGATGCAGCTGGAAACCGTCATTCTCAGCAAACTATCACAAGAACAGAAAACCAAACACCGCATGTTCTCACTCATAGGTGGGAACTGAACAATGAGATCACTTGGACTCGGGAAGGGGAACATCACACACCAGGGCCTATTATGGGAAGGGGGGAGGGGGGAGGGATTGCACTGGCAATTATACTTGATGTAAATGACGAGTTGATGGGTGCTGACGAGTTGATGGGTGCAGCACACCAACATGGCACAAGTATACATATGTAACAAACCTACACGTTATGCACATGTACCCTAGAACTTAAAGTATTAAAAAAAAAAGATGTAGAGAAAACACTGAAAAACAAGCATAGGATACAGATTCCAGTCATTACAGAAAAACAGTAGTCAGGTGTTGTCTCTCTTTTATGTACCAAACTCCTTGTTGGAGCATTCACAAATATCTCATTTAATCCGCCTGGCATTTTACAAAGTAGCTATCATCATCACTATTATTTTATAGATGAAGTCACAGAAATTCATAGAGGTGAAGTCATTTACCAAAGTTATATAGCTATTAAGTGTGAGAGCCACGGTTCAGATCTGATCTGATTGACTCCCCACAGCTTACACTAGAATAATCTGATAGGGGAGACAGAGAGGACTAATTATGTGCACACTTTTGGGGAATTTGACTCAAGTTACCTCTCAGTGGCCTTCATGTTACACCACCTATGTCAGGGGCAAAAGAATCTGCGATGCACCTCCACTCAGTACCTCCGCAAAGGCACTGAAAGAGGTTTGAAAATGGGACAACTGGTCCATCAACTGATTGTTATAGAGGTCAACTCTCCAGTGTTTACCAATTTAGGTTCATGATATTAAGCGATTTGAAGGGTAGTTTCAGCATCACTTAGTTACAACCTCCCCAGTGTGAACGCAAATACAGAGAGAATTAAAAGGTGATACCAAACCTTCAATATCTTTGCAGTAGCATTTCCTTATTATTCTTTTTAGAATCATCCTGATTTCTTTGAAGAGGTAAACATATATTGCATAACTGCGAGAGATTTATCAAATCTGAATTAAAATTTTGGAAAATAATTATCATCTCAACTTATTAAAATGACCCTTAGGATCTGAAATTATTGCTACAGATTTTTATTTGTTATGCTTTCTAAATCTAAAAAGTACATTAGTTCACAATAAATTCCAAAAGTAACCTATAAAGTAAGTCTTTAGAATGGAAAGAAATAAATAATGACAGTGACATTTTCACCCATGCTGGGAAGCTGGCATGATGATGATAGAAGAGGTTTGGTACAGATTTTCTGTAAGGTACCTGAAGCATCACAGTGAGCACTACTCAGCAATGGAAAGAGATAATAGATTATGAGGCAAGGTAAGTCAACAGGATTTATAATATGGGCTTGGAAGATATTCTGCTTGCTCTACCTTTCTTCCACAAGGCACTGCTTGCACACTCCAAGTTTTTGACCTTGATGAGACTGTGGTTAAAGTGGCCCATCTAATCCAGTATTATGCATTTCAACAGCTGCCCAATGAAGGAACCACTTTTCTGCTTCCAGGAGCACACTTTTCCCAGAAGAGTTCTCCAGTCTGGCAACATGACTGAAGAATGTCTACAAAAACTTTTCTCTATTTTGTGGCTTAGAAATAGGATCTACATGCTAAGTACAAACCCTTCACTGAAAGATGCCAGAGTTCTCCTTGAACCCTAAACCATCTCTCAAAGAGCCTTCCCCAGGTGCTTTGGGGACTGTGCAGCTTCACTCTAAAGAGGAAGAAAGCCTGAGAGTTTTCCTTGTTTCAACATCTGCCTTCCTGTGTGGTCCAAGTATAATGGACTGTTCTTAATTTTTCAATCTTCAGTCTTGCTTCCTGAAACTTGAGTTCTGATGCTTCCTTGGTTAACCTTCTCTTGACTGATTGGGATAGTGCTCTAGAAATGTGCTACACACTCCAGCCTTGCCTATGGTTCTAATTTTGGAAGTTATCTGGTCCTACCAGGATGTGCCCTGTGTTCCATCTCCTACTTCTGGCACTCATTTAAAATCTCTGGAGATTTAACATCACAGATATATATATCAAGAACCCACTAGATCTCTGCTAACCTCTGCAAGGCATCCAAAACATCTGAGTAAAACAGTCCTTTTAAAATTGTTATCAAATAAGCTTATAATTAGAAATTAGGTAAATCTGCTTTAAAACAACCCTTAGGATCTGAAATTATAGCTTCAGAATTTTATTTGTTATACTTTCTAAATCTAAGAAGTACATTAGAACTATAATCCTTTGATACAGTCTAATAGACTTACTAGCATTCCAATAAAGCTCTTGAACTCGTAACAATTTGCAGTATTCTTTTATTAGTTCAATCACAGAGTGTGACAATGCAGACTTGGAACTGCTCCATCTCATCCATAGCTGCTGGGTCCCTACATTCTATATTCTGCCTATGATGACCCGCTTTGAGTTCCTCAGACTGTACTTTTCCACCTCTTGATTTTTTCTGTGTTAGAGTTCTCCTTCTCCAGAAAGACTTCCCTGACCATCTATCTCTCTTCCAAATCTGATTTTGACCCTGCTCACTTGTTCTACAACTCCACACTTCCCTCATCATAGACTTTATCACTGTGTGTTGTGATTATTTGATTGTTTTCTGATTCTTTCATGATTTGTAAGTTCTAAAACAGCAGTAATCACTTAGTTTTATTCTTGTATTATTCTTCCTATCATAGATAATGCCTGTCATTTGTAAGTAGTCATTCAATATTGGAAGATTTTGTGAATGTCTCAGAAGCCTGGCATCTGAGCCCAGGTTCCCATTTTTGTTGATTCTGCCAATAGAAGTTTCAATAATAGCATTGAAGATAATACATTGCTACAAGTGGTGTTTCCAGGATCAAATGAGATAGTGTAAGTGAAAGTGATATATAAGCTATAAATATGTTAATTATTACTCAGTCTTCTTAGCTATGTTTGTATTCCTCTTATAGTATGTTAATATCTACTGCATTATATGTTCCTCTTATGATTTGCTTAATTCTTTCACGGGAAAATGTTGCTTTTTTCTTTATCACGAAAATTACAAATAACAGAAGATTTCGTTAATTTTTTTCCTATGTACAGTTCCCACTGTCACCTTAAGAAAGTTAAAGAAATTTAGGGCAGAATTTTTTGACCTACCAATTAGTTTGCTTTTATGATTTCCACAGCAAGAAAATACTTAACCAAACTGTATTTTCATTCTAAGAATTTATCTGTTTCTGTTTAACACAGTTAATACCATAAATAAACAGAAAGTGATAACTTAAATATGTATCAAAATTAAAACCTCTCATTTCAGACCTATTGACATTTCATCTCTGCTGTGTGATCCAATAAAAAAGCAACTATGTAAATTATTTTAGCAATACTGCGGTTTTCATATATACTAATAAAATGCATTCTTTTCAAAGTAAATTTATAGTTTATTTCTCAACAAATACCACTATTAATGGTGCTTTGGAAGAGACAGCATATTGAATTAATCATAGGTTTTGATGATGGAGAGTAGGTTGAATCAGACCAAATGTCCCACTATGAAGAATTATAAAAGCTAGCAATAAGTTAAGAGAGGAAAACAAAATCATAAACAAAGCTCCAGCTGTTTAAATATATTATAGAACAAGTAAATAGAGAGAACTTGTCAGGTCAAGATTTTAGAAAGAAGAAAAACATATTAAAGTAAGCAATACAGAACTGCTTTCTCTGACCAGAGTATTTGTCCATTCGCTCTGAAGGATATAGAGGCTGAACAGAAAATGGTAGCCTTGCAGCATCGACAAACTGGTCAGGCTGGGAAGATAAAAAAATGGAGCTCCAGGCTCCCAAGGCAACCAGAATTTGAAAAAAGGGAACTTACCCAACCTAGCAAAACAAGCCAACATTCAAATACAGGAAATACAGAGAACACCACAAAGATACTCCTCGAGAAGAACAACCCCAAGAAACATAATTGTCAGAATCACCAAGGTTGAACTGAAGGGAAAAATGTTAAGGGCAGTCAGAGAGAAAGGTTGGGTTATGCACAAAGGGAAGCCCATCAGACTAACAGCAGATCTCTCTACAGAAACCTTACAAGACAGAAGTCGGTGGGGGCCAATATTCAACATTCTTAAAGAAAAAAATTTTCAACCCAGAATTTCATATCCAGGCAAACTAAACTTCATAAGCAAAGCAAAAATAAAGTCCTTTACAGACAAGCAAATGCTAAGAGATTTTGTCACCAGCAGGCCTGCCCTACAAGAGATCCTGAAGGAGGAAAACTGAATCTAAAGCCAACACTTTACTACTTCCACAGTAAAAATGGGGAAGATGCATACCTTGTAGGGATTTCCAAGGAAAAAGAGAAATTATCAGAGCAAATACATTTTATTAGAGCTCTTAAAATCTTCAAAGAGGCAATAACTTAAATGACTGGAACCACCAAGGAATTTGAAATTTACTTTACTAGTGTCTTTCAAATATTTTGAGGAGGCCCAGCCCCTGAAAACTGTGTTATTCTTCTCAGAACACCATGAAATAACGATGTAGCCAAGGACATCATTGGAAGTAGGAAACAACTTTATTCTCAGAAAATATGCTTGCATTCGGAACCTCTAAATAGTACCAGTAACATATATATATATATAACATTTGGAGAAATCACATTTGTTTGGTAGCAAGTCTCATTTTTCCACATTCAGGAAAAATCAAAGATGAAATAAATAACATTCTGTATTAATTCATTTTTCTATAATTTTGGAAAAGAACATGATGTCCTATTGCAAGACAATAGGCTTGTTCATCTCCTGGAACACTCCCAGAGAATGGTCAGGAACCACTGGACAGACCAGAAAATGTCCTAAGCTTTGTTACTTTGAGAATACCATTTGCTACAAAAGCTTTTTTAGTTGTTTATTTTGAAAATAATTTAATAACTAAAGAATATTTATTGAAAATTTTGGTGAAATAAAGGTACTCATAATATGACTTTTCCATTATGCTCTTAACATTTTGAAAGAATTATTGTCAATAAATACGTATGCTGTTTATTCTTCGGCCCTTTATAGAGGAGATACCCTGGAGTATGGTCTTAGAGAATTTGAGTTTATGCTGGAGTCTGCCACAAACTCTTTGTGAACTCAAGAAAATATTGATCTTCCTGGTCTCAGTAGAGAATGAGGAGGAATCTATGTTGCCAACCAATTTCCCAGGCTTTTCGTGTGAATACATTCTATATGATATTAGAGACTGAGCTTTCTAAATGTCAGTGTTATAACTAGGCAGCCCCCAGTGTAGATGAAACAGATTTCTATACAGCATAATTTGTGTAGGTCCAAGTACCCAACTTCTTTGTAGGTCCAAAAAAAGAGAGAGAGGAAGAGCTCAGTAGGATACTGGAGATTTTCCAGAGCTGACTGACCCAGAAGTCAATAAGTTAGTAAACACGTGTTTAGCACCAACAGTATAATTACAACAAACATAAACTTAATTGGCACTATTTATTGGACTGTAAGAAAAGGAAAAACAGAGAACCCAAATTGCCATCTGACCCCCTTTCCTTATACATTTTCCTATATTTATGCCTAGATTACATAACAATGTAAGGAGTTGAGGTTTTCCATCCCTCGTAGTCTTGAAACCACACACGTCAGAAAATAAAACCTATACTGGAAGGAGGCTGCTCTTATCAACCCAAATTTAGCAGAGTCTAGGCCTAATAGTCTAGCAATGTGGCAAGCCCCAGGGCATAATTCTTTAGGTTTACTCACGGCTTGGAAAAATAACAATACATAGCTGTTTCTCTGGAAGGCTACCTTTTTTTTTTTTTTTTTTTTTTGATATTGAGTCTTGCTCTGTCACACAGGCTGG
>NW_012121932.1:2687755-2696762 GCF_000951035.1 Colobus angolensis palliatus | reverse complement strand
CCGGTGCTGGCTGGCTTGCACCTCCAGCTGGGCCCGCCAGTGCCGCTGCAGCCCGGCCAGCTCCTCCTGGGCCTCCTGCAGCTTCTCCCGCAGGGCCTCCTTCTCCTTCACGTGCACGGCGGTCTCCAGGTCATGCTTGGCCTGCAAGTTACCCAGCTCCAGCTGGTGCTCCATCTTGATGCCCTCCATCACCGCCTTCAGCTCCCCGATCTCCTTCTGCTGGGCGCCTGGGCCCGAGTTCAGGGTGGCTTTGAGGTCCTCCAGGGACTTCTGGTGGTCCGAGGCCAGCGAGTCCAGTTTGGATTTCCAGTTGTCCATGAGCCCCATGTTCTCGCTGGTGGCCTGCTGAACCTTGTCCTTCAGGCCTGCCACCTCCTGTGCGTACTTCTCGTTGGCCGCGCGGAGCTTGTCCACCTCCACCTGGTAGGCCTTCAGGGCCTTCTCGTATTTATCCCGCAGCACCCCGCTCTCCCTCTGGTGCTCCTTGCTGGCCGAGAGCAGGCGCTCCCGCAGCCGCAGGGTCTCGGCCGCGTCCGGGTGGTCCGGGGGCGGGGGGCCCGAGTGCAACAGGCACTGCTGGAGCTCCTCGATCTCACCGCGGCGCAGGGTGAGCTCCTCCTCCAGTTGCAGCACCCGCGACTTCTCGGCCACTGTGGTCAGCTGCGGGGAGAGGAGGAGGCAGGGATCAGCGGGCTGGCTGGCTGGCTGGAAGGCGAGGAGGGCACAATGGCGGGGGTCGGGGGCCTCCACTAGAGGACACCAGCCCCAGCAGGTGGTCATGGGAAGGGAAAGGCGCCCACTCCCTCCTGAGTATGGGCTGGACATAGAGGCCCTGCCCATCACAGTATCCAGAAAGATTTCCCTGGCTGTACCCCAAAGATTCAGAGCCAACTGTCGCCACTCCTCTACCTAGGTAGCTTGCACAAATTGGTGGTTAAAAGAAACCACCTACTTGAGGGTACAGCTTTTTTTTTTTTTTTTTTTTTTTTTTGATATTGAGTCTTGCTCTGTCACACAGGCTGGAGTATAGTTGCTTGATCTCGGCTCACTGTAACCTCCACCTCCTGGGTTCAAGTGATTCTCGTACCTCAGATTCCCGAATAGCTGGGATTACAGGCACGCATCACCCCACCCAGCTAATTTTTGTGTGTGTGTTTTTTAGTAGGGAAGGGGTTTCACCGTGTTGGCCAGGCTGATCTCGAACTCCTGACCTCAGGTGATCCACCCGCCCCAGCCTCCCAAAATGCTGGGATTAAGGCTATGTTTTAAAAGGTGTTTTTAAAAGGGCTAGTAACAAAAGCTTGAAGGCACCCTGTACATTTTGACCTTTTGACAGAAAACTGCTGCAATACCACCAGCAGCTCCACTCCTACTCTCTACATGTTACTGGCCACAAAGAATACGCTACACTGTGGCTTCAAACTCTGTATAAGACTCTGAGAGAGCCAACTTCAGCCTGGTGTTTCCTCATGGAGTCTCTCACTAGGTTCTACACATACATTTGGGCAAGTTCCTTAATGTTGCTATATTACAGTATAAAGTGAGAGGCAGTCAACAAACCTCACAATTTTTGCAAACCTCACTCTTAAACTAGTCACAGTTAACTATTCTCCTGAAATCTTGTTTTTAAGAGACCATTTATCCCAGGCCACTACAAGCCACAGATTCTGAGTATCTCGTTTTGTTTCATCATTGAAGTTGTTTCATGTTCGAGCACAATCTGGTTAATAACAAATCCCAGATTCCTAACTTTGAGGGTTTGTTTCCTAGTATCACTGTTGGTAGGTACCATGTGTTTTCATCTAGACTAGTGAGGAAAATAGAACTCGCTTTAGATTTTTGAATAAAAGAGATTGAATGCAGGGATTGCTTACAAAGGTGCATAAGTGGCTGAAAGAGCAAAAGGAAAAAGTGGTTGCTTTGAAACAAGGATATTACTGTTGCTTCTGAACCAAATCTGGCATGAATGTCAAAGGTACTGATGTTCTGCTGCTGCAGTTAAAACTGCACAACCTCTTCTGGATAGGAATCCAGGAGCCTATACCACAGCTGGGAAAGCACACTCTGAGGGCCACACAACTGGTGCCTCAGCATCAGCACAAGCAGAAAAAACGACTGAGGCATTTTCCCTTCTTCCTATCTTCCAGTTTTCCACGAATGCCTCCCATTGCAGGACCCAACTAGAAGCCAACTTACAAAGGAGTCTTGGGAATACAATTATGCAGTTTGCAGGCTTCCACATCATCCCCGACACCTACTTGCAGGGAATGCAGTTGAAAATGGAGCTGTTCAAAAGTAGAGAAATGACAGGTAAAACAAGAATGCTATTAACATATGTTAGCTGACTTCTTTCCCCCTCACCACATCCATGATGGCCATGCTATGTGGGTGCCCATCTTCAACTTTCTGGCAGTCCTATTGGCCTGGAGCAAGGCAGGATAGAATTACAAGAAGAGCAGAGTTTACCAAATTGTATGAAAGTGTAAGATTTTCTGTTATATTTCAAGTAATGAAATTTCAACTTGTATGTATGTCTACATATAGCCAGCATACTCTATCATATAGCTCCAGTGCAATGCCTTAGATTGGCATCTTCATTAATGAATATTTTTGGGGTATCCTCTAACATGCTGTTTTGTGAAAGGGAAAGGAAGCAAAACAAGAGCTATAGATTAACTTCTATAAAACATACATCTCTGGTTTAAATTCTGGCCATTAAATGTTAGTCTTCCCATATCCTAATTTGTTGGCCACCCACAAAATCTAAGAAAATTCATATCACTTTTGTGCACCCAAAGATAAATTCTAACTTGATCAATCAAGTAAGTTGAATATTCTGCACAAAATCTCCGTTCAAGAAATTTACCAATTCTTAAGTTGTGTATGAGAGGTGAGGGGTCAAAAAACAAGCAAAAGTACTGCCATGGGACTAAATATTCAAGTAGATTTTTGTTTGCTTGTTTTCTATTCTTGACATTTTATGGTTCTGAGGGGTCAACTTAGATTCAAGGACGATCAAGAAGGCACAGCCTAGTAAACACATCATGTGTTCAGTTGAGATGTCTGAAGAGCTACACTCTAGATAAGGAAAACAGTAAATTGAATAGCATTCACAATATCTGAAATACCACTTGGAATCATCTCAATCCTTGATGGGATCAGAATCACTTACTCATAATCTATCCAATTACCAGAAGAAAATTACTTTCTCTCTAGAGAAAGTAACATAATCTATAGCTTCTGAAGTTTCTTAAATAAAATGTCAGCATCCAAAATTAATACACATGTAAGAAAACAAGGCCAAACAAATGAAAGTCAAGAGAAAAAAGACAGTAGAAACAAACCTATAGATGATCCAGATATTACAATTAACAGAGAGTCTTTAAAAATGATAATTAATATGTTCATAAAAATAGGGGACATATTAAAACTATAGCAAGAAATCTAGAAAATATTAAAAAGATCAACTAAAAATGTTAGAACTTAAAATTTTAATAATTGAAATGAAAAATTTAGTAGGTGGACTTAATAGCAGATTAAACACAGTGGGAGAAATGATTCATGAACTGGAGAATAGGTTCATAGGATACACACACATATATACATATACACACATATACACATATACACACATATATATACATATACAAAAGCATCCAGAAAAAAACTAAGACAAATGCAATGTGGGAAAAGTACTAAAGATCTAATAGAAAAGTAATCAGAGTCCCATAAAACAGTAAAGAATGAGATATAAACAAATTCGAAAAGATACTGGCTAAGAATATTCTAAACCTGGTTCTAAATGTCAAGAGAGATTCAAGAATCTCTAGATTCCATACGGAATAAAATCGAAAAAAAGCACACTTAGGCAAATCATAGTACAGTTGCTTTTTTAAAAAAATTCTTAAAGTATCTAATACAAAGAAAACAAAGATATATTGTTAAAGGAACACATTAAGACTAAAGATGAGGTTTCAGCAAAAATAATTAAAGCTTGAAGACAAAGAAACTAATTTTAAAGTCTTAAAAAATGACTACCAATTTAAAAATACATTCTTCAAAAATGCAAGTGAAATTAGCAACAACAACAAGGAACCCTGGAAGGATATGTCATCCGCCGACATATGCTAAAGAAAATGTAGAGCAAGTTTTTCATTAGAAGGAAAAGAATTCCAGTTGAAATCATGAAAATCCAGGAAAAAAAAATAAAGAAAAATGAAGAGTGTAAACATGGGTAAATTTATACAAATACTGAATTGTAAAAACAATTAAAATGGTCCTATGGCATTTCAAATATATGTAGAATTTAAATATATAAAAATCATAACACAAATTTGAGAACAGGGCATATGAAACTAAGAAAGTAGTGAAAGTAAGAATTTAAGATAGACTCTAAAAAGCAAAGGATGCCCGCCGTAATCTCTAAGATAAACACCCAAGAATAATATAAACAAGAGGTGGGCAAGATGACAGACTAGATGCAGCCAGGTGGAACAGCTGTCACAAAGAGACCAAGACTGCTGGTGTGCTCCTAACAGATCTCCTGAGGGAATGCACTGAGAGCAGATGGAGGAAAGACACTAAAGTTGGACTGAAGTGGAAGAAGGCTGGGAAACTTCCATGGGGCTACCACACACCAGGACCTGTTCCTGGCCCACAGTGGTTCTGGAGGAATGGGTGAGTTGAACTGGCAAGAAGCAACCTGCTCTCACCATGAGCCCCTGAAATCCCAGCAGAAGGAGATCAATCACCAAGAACACTGAAGTTTGCAAGGACAGCTGCTTAGAGAAGTGGTAGGGGCAGTAAGCCAGATGATATGAAGCCTAGAAGAATTGGTGCAGGAGCATCTGTAGTGGAGCACAACCAGGGATGGCCTTTTCCCTAGGCTCAACTTACTCCCATAGGAGATTTTGGTTCTGACCTCTGTAGGGTGGTCTTGCCCATCAGATGGAGCTGATCTAATCTGAGCACCCCTTGGACTTCTGGGTTCTCCCAAGGCCCTACAATGGTCACTCCTGGTTGCAGGGCATTCTTGGGTGCCCTGGAAGCATAGCTTCTGCACTGGTAGACCATGCCTGAGCAGCAGAGAGCTCCAGCAAAGCAACCCTTATGGCCACACACCAGTCTGCTTGCCCCTTCTTCATACTGTAGCTTCCCAAGGACCCATGGCAACTCCACATATCACTTTGCTGGTGTATGTCTGCATGAATGGGTTTTGCTTTCTTTGTACCTCCCATGTGTGTGAGTGCAGTCTGCCTCCCCTCCAGTCACCTGCCAATCACCATTGCAGATGGACCTTTGGTGGGCACAGAGCCAGACAACCCTGCCCCAACCAGGACCCCACCCTTGTGCTAACACTGTGCAGAGAACAGTGGTTCAGATCCTCCCCTGCCCTGAGCAATTACTTCTGTTTGTGGGGCACAGAAAAGGCATCCAGACCTGTGCCTGCCAGTAACCCCCAGTCAACACTACCTCCAGCATGACCTGGCACACCAGTCACTAACAGGCCTCCCACCCATACCTAGCTGTTCTGCCATCACTACTGTGGTGAGGGCAAGGAAGCAGGCATTCCAGCCCCTGATAGCACTCTGCCACAGCCGCTGCACCTCGGCACCCCAGAATGCAACAAATTCCTAACTTCCAGGAGCCAGAGAACAAAGTTAGGGCCCAATACAAATCCCCTTGTGTTAGAGCACCCACTCCAGGAATTGGGAGCTTAGTGTTGGTCACCTAAAATTTTCCAGAATTGAAGCCAGTCAGCTGAAATCACCTTACACTACAATCGAACCCTCAAGGTCATCAAATAGGATAAAAGGAAAGAAAAATCAAAGGCCAGCAACCTCAAAGATTGAAGGTAGACAAACCCACAAAAATGAGAAGGAATCGGTGCAATAACTGCTCCCATTCCCCCAAAACTCAAGAAGCTAGAGTACCTTCTTTCCTCGAAACAACATCTAAACCTCTCCAGCAGGGGTTAACTGGGTTGAGATGGTTGAAATGACAGAAATAGAATTTGGAATATCCACAGGAATAAAGATAATTGAGCTACAGAAGTACATTGAAACTCCATCCAAAGAAGCTAAAAGTCATGATAAAACAATGCAGGAGTTGACATACAAAATAGTCACTATAGAAAAGAACATAACTGACCAGATAGAGCTGAAAAACACATTACAAGAATTTCATAATGCAATCACAAGTATTTAATACCAGAATAGAACAAGTGGAGAAAAGAATCTCAGAGCTTGAAGATCGGCTTTTTGAAATAAAACAGCCAGACAAGAGTAGAGGACAAAGAATGAAAAGGAATAAACAAAACCTCTGAGAAATATGGGATTATGTAAACAGACCACATTTACGATTCATTAGTGTCCCTGAAGGAGACTGGAAGAATGGAATCAACTTGGAAAACATATCAGGATATCATCTATGAGAAATTCCCCAACCTAGCTATAGAGGCCAACATTCAAATTCAGGAAATGCAGAAAACCCCAGTAAGATACTTCACAAGAAGATCATTCCCAAGACACATAATCATCAGATCCTCCAAGGTAAAAATGAAAGAAAAAAATGTTAAAGGTAGCTAAAGGGAAAGGTCAGGTCACATACAAAGGGCAGCCCATCAGACAACAGCAGACCTCTCAGTAGAAAACCTATAAGCCAGAAGAGATTGGGGGCCAATATTCAACATTCTTAAAGAAAAAAAATTCTAACCCAGAGTTTCATATTGGGCCAAATTAATCTTCATAAAGAAGGATAAATAAAGTCCTTTTCAGAAAAGAAAATGCTGAGGGAATTTGTTATCACCAGACCTACCTTACAGGAGCTCTTGAAGGAGCATAAAATATGGAAAGGAAAGATGATTACCAGCACTACAAAAACACACTGAAGTACACAGACCAGTGACATCATGAAGAAATCATGTAAACAAGTCTGCAAAATAACCAGCTAACATAAGGATGACAGGAACAAATCCACTCATATTCATAGTAACCTTAAATGTAAATTGGCTAAATGCCCCAGTCAAAAGATACAAAGTGGCAAGCTGGATAAAGGACCAAGACTCATTGTTATGCAGTCTTCTAGAGATTCATCTCACATGCAATGACATACACGGGCTCGAAACAAAGGGATGGAGAAAAATCTGCCAAGTAAATGGAAAACAGAAAAAAGCAGGGGTTGCAATTCCAGTTTCTGACAAAACAGACTTCAAACCAAGATGAAAAAAAAAAAAAAAAAAGACAAAGAAGGACATTATATAATGGTAAAGATATAATTGAACTCAACAATTCAATTATATTGAATTCAATTCAACAAGAAGATCTAACGATTCTAAATATGTATGCACCAAACACAGCAGACCTAGATTCATAAAGCAAGTTCTTAGAGATCTTTAAAGTGACTTAGACTCATACATGATAATAGTGGGAGATTTTAATACCCCACTGACAGTATTAGACAAATCATTTGGACAGAGAATGAACAAAATTGTTTAAGACCAGAGCTCAGCACTGGATCAAATGGAACTGATAAGATATCTATAGAACGCGCCAACCCAAAACAACAGAATATACATTCTTCTCATTGCCACATAGCACATACTCTACAACTATGTGATCTTCAACAAATTTGACAAAAACAAGCAATTAGAAAGGATTCTCCACTTAATAAATGGTGCTGGGAGAACTGGCTAGCCATATGCAGAAGATTGGAACTGGACTCCTTTCTTACACCACATACAAAAATAAACTCAAGATACATTAAAGACCTAGATGTAAAACCTAAACCATAAAACCCTGGAAGACAGTCTAGGCAACATGATTCTGGACATAGAGCAAAGCTTTCATGGCAAAGATGCCAAAAGTTATTGCAACAAGAGCAAAAATTGACAAATGGGATCTAATTAAACTAAAGTGCTTTTGCACGCAAAGGAAACTATAAACAGAGTGAAGAGACAACTTACAGAATGGGAAAACTATTTGCAAACTATGCGTCCGACAAAGGTCTAATATCCAGCATTTATGAGAAGTTTAAACAAATTTACAAGAAAAAAATAACCCCATTAAAAAGTGGGCAAAGGATATAAACAGACACTTTTCAAAAGAAGACATATATGTGGCCAACAATTATATAAGAAAAAGCTCAATAACACTGCTCATTAGAGAAATGCAAATCAAAACAACGAGATATGATGTCACACCAGTCAGATTTGTTTTTGTCAGATTAGTAGAAGATCAGATTGTAGAGTATGTGCCATGTGGTGATGAGAAGAATGTATATTCGGTAGGTTTTGGCTACTAGTAAAAAGTTAAACAATAACATCCTGGTGAAGTAGTGAAGAAACAGAAACGCTTATACACTGTTGACGGGAGTGTAAATTAGTTCAGTCATTGTGGAAGACAGTGTAGTCATTCATCAAAGACCTAAAAGCAGAAATACCATTCAACCCTGAAATCCCATGACTGGGTATATACCCAACGAAATATAAATTATTCTTTTTAAAGTCACATACACACATATGTTCACTGCAGCACTATTCACAACAGCAGACATGAAATCTACCCAAATGCCCATCAATTGTAGACTGGATAAAGAAAATGTGGTGCATATACATCATGGAATACTATGCAGCCATAAAAAATGAGATCATGTCCTTGGCAGGGACATGGGTGGAACTGAAGGCCATTTTCCTTAGCAAACTAATGAAGACAGAAAACCAAATAATGCATGCTCTCATTTATACATGACAGCCAAATGATGAGAACACATGGACACATAAAGGGGAATAACACACATTGGGGCCTGTCAGAGGGTAGAGAGTGAGAGGAGGGAGAAAGTCAGGAAAAATAACCAATGAGTATTAGGGCTAATACCTGGGTGGTGAAAAAATCTGTAAAACAAGCTCTATGATACAAGTTTACCTTTGTAACAAACCTGCACATATACTCCTGAACTTAAAATAAAAGTTAAAATCCGTATACATATATGTACATGTATATATATAATT